>NW_027473337.1:0-312754 GCF_050947335.1 Megachile rotundata | reverse complement strand
AAATCATACAATTACAATCATACAATCACAATCATACTATCGCAATCATTCAATCACGATAATACAATCACAATCGTACAATCGCAATCGAACAATCACAACGATACGATCACAATCATACAATCACAATCATACAATCACAATCATACAATCACAATCATACAATCACAATCATACAATCACAATCATACAATCACAATCATACAATCACAATCATAAAATCACAATCATACCATCACAATCATACAATCACAATCATACAATCACAATCATACAATCACAATCATACAATCACAATCATACAATCACAATCATACAATCACAATCATACAATCACAATCATACAATCACAATCATACAATCACAATCATACAATCACAATACTACAGTCGCCATTATACAATCACAATCATACAATGACAATCATATAATCACAATCATACAATCGCAATCATACAGTCACAATCATACAATCACAATCATACAATCACAATCATACAATCACAATCATACAATCACAATCATACAATCACAATCATACAATCACAATCATACAATCACAATCATACAATCACAATCATACAATCACAATCATACAATCAAAATCATACAATCGCAATCATACGGTCACAGTCATACGATCACAATCATACAATCACAATCATACAATCATAATCATACAATCACAATCATACAATCACAATCATACAATCACAATCATACAATCACAATCATACAATCACAATCATACGATGACAATCATACAATTACTACTATACAATCATAATCATACAAAAACAGTCATACAATCACAATCATACAATCACAATCATACAATCACAATAATACAATCAAAATCATACAATCACAATCATACAATCACAATACTACAGTCGCCATTATCCAATCACAATCATACAATCACAATCATACAATCACAATCATACAATCACAATCATACAATCACAATCATACAATCACAATCATACAATCACAATCATACAATCACAATACTACAGTCACCATTATACAATCACAATCATACAATCACAATCATATAATCACAATCATACAATCACAATCATAGAACCATAATTATAAAACCACAATCAAACGATCACAATCATACAATCACAATCATACAATCACAATCATACAATCACAATCATACAATCACAATCATACAATCACAATCATACAATCACAATCATACAATCACAATACTACAGTCGCCATTATACAACCACAATCATACAATGACAATCATATAGTCACAATCATACAATCACAATGATACAATCACAATCATACAAACACAATCATAAAAACACAATCATACAATCATAATCATACAATCACAATCATAAAAAAACAATCATACAATCACAATCATGCAATCACAATCATACAATCACAATCATACAATCACAATCATACAATTACAATCATACAATCACAATCATACAACCGCAATCATACAATCACAATCATACAATCACAATCATACAATCACAATACTACAGTCGCCATTATCCAATCACAATCATACAATCACAATCATACAATCACAATCATACAGGCACAATCAAACAATCACTATCATACAATCACAATCATACGATCACAATCATACAATCACAATCATATAATCACAATAATACAATCGCAATCAAACAATCACAATCATACGATCGCAATCATACAACCACAATCATACACTCACAATCATTCAATCACAATCATACAATCACAATCATACAAAAACAATCATACAATCACAATCATGCAATCACAATCATACAATCACAATCATACAATCACAATCATACAATCACAATCATACTATAACAATCATACAATCAAAATCACACAATCACAATCATACAATCACAATCATACAATCACAATCATAAAATCACAATCATACAATCACAATCATATAATCACAATCATACAATCACAATGATACAATCACAATCATACAATCACAATCATACAATCACAGTCATACAATCACAATCATACAATCACAATCATACAATCACAATCATACAATCACAATCATACAATCACAATCATACACTCGCAATCTTACAATCACAATCATACAATCACAATCATACAATCATAATCATACAATCACAATCATACAATCACTATCATACCATCACAATCATACAATCACAATCATACAATCACAATCATACAATCACAATCATACAATCACAATCATACAATCACAATCATACAATCACAATCATACAATCACAATCATACAATCACAATCATACAATCACAATCATACAATCGCAATCATACAATCACAATCATACAATCAAAATCATACAAACGCAATCATACGATCACAATCATACGATCACAATCATACAATCACAATCATACAATAACAATCATACAATCACAATCATACAATCACAATCATACAATCACAATCATACAATCACAATCATACAATCACAATCATACAATCACAATCATACAATCACGATCATACAATCACGATCATACAATCACAATCATACAATCACAATCATACAATCAAAATCATACAATCGCAATCATACGATCACAGTCATACGATCACAATCATACAATCACAATCATACAATCATAATCATACAATCACAATCATACAATCACAATCATACAATCACAATCATACAATCACAATCATACAATCACAATCATACAATCACAATCATACGATGACAATCATACAATTACTACTATACAATCATAATCATACAAAAACAGTCATACAATCACAATCATACAATCACAATCATACAATCACAATAATACAATCAAAACCATACAATCACAATCATACAATCACAATACTACAGTCGCCATTATCCAATCACAATCATACAATCACAATCATACAATCACAATCATACAATCACAATCATACAATCACAATCATACAATCACAATCATACAATCACAATACTACAGTCACCATTATACAATCACAATCATACAATCACAATCATATAATCACAATCATACAATCACAATCATAGAACCATAATTATAAAACCACAATCAAACGATCACAATCATACAATCACAATCATACAATCACAATCATACAATCACAATCATACAATCACAATCATACAATCACAATCATACAATCACAATCATACAATCACAATACTACAGTCGCCATTATACAACCACAATCATACAATGACAATCATATAGTCACAATCATACAATCACAGTGATACAATCACAATCATACAAACACAATCATACAAACACAATCATACAATCATAATCATACAATCACAATCATAAAAAAACAATCATACAATCACAATCATGCAATCACAATCATACAATCACAATCATACAATCACAATCATACAATTACAATCATACAATCACAATCATACAACCGCAATCATACAATCACAATCATACAATCACAATCATACAATCACAATACTACAGTCGCCATTATCCAATCACAATCATACAATCACAATCATACAATCACAATCATACAATCACAATCATACAATCACAATCATACAATCACAATACTACAGTCACCATTATACAATCACAATCATACAATCACAATCATATAATCACAATCATACAATCACAATGATACAATCACCATCATACAATCACAATCATACAGTAACAATCACACGATGACAATCATACAATTACTACTATACAATCACAATCATACAAAAACAATCATACTATCACAATCATACAAACACAGTCATACAATCACAATCATACAATCACTACCATACCATCACAATCATACTATCACAATCATACAATCACAATCATACAATCGCAATCAAACAATCACAATCATACGATCGCAATCATACAATCACAATCATACACTCACAATCATTCAATCACAATCATACAAGCACAATCATACAATCACAATCATACAATCACAATCATACAATCACAATCATACAATCACAATCATACTATGACAATCATACAATCAAAATCATACAATCACAATCATACAATCACAATCATACTATCACAATCATTCAATCACGATAATACAATCACAATCGTACAATCGCTATCGAACAATCACAACCATACGATCACAATCATACAATCACAATCATACAATCACAATCGTACAATCACAATCATACAATCACAATCATACAATCACAATCATACAATCACAATCATACAATCACAATCATACAATCACAATACTACAGGCGCCATTATACAATCACAATCATACAAAGACAATCATATAATCACAATCATACAATCACAATGATACAATCACAATGATACAATCACAATCATACAATCACAATCATACAAACACAATCATAGAATCATAATCATGCAATAACAATCATACAATCAAAATCATACAAGCGCAATCATACGATCACAATCATACAATCACAATCAAAGAATCACAATCATACAATCACAATCATACAATCACAATCATACAAAAACAATCATACAATCACAATCATACAATCGCAATCATACAATTACAATCACCCAAATACAATCATACAATCACAATCATACAATCACAATAATACAATCGCAATCAAACAATCACAATCATACGATCGCAATCATACAACCACAATCATACACTCACAATCATTCAATCACAATCATACAATCACAATCATACAAAAACAATCATACAATCACAATCATGCAATCACAATCATACAATCACAATCATACAATCACAATCATACAATCACAATCATACTATAACAATCATACAATCAAAATCACACAATCACAATCATACAATCACAATCATACAATCACAATCATAAAATCACAATCATACAATCACAATCATATAATCACAATCATACAATCACAATGATACAATCACAATCATACGATCGCAATCATACAATCACAATCATACACTCACAATCATTCAATCACAATCATACAATCACAATACTACAGTCGCCATCATACAATCACAATCATACAATCACAATCATACAATCACAATCATACAGGCACAATCAAACAATCACTATCATACAATCACAATCATACGATCACAATCATACAATCACAATCATATAATCACAATCATACACTCGCAATCTTACAATCACAATCATACAATCAATATCATACAATCACAATCATACAATCACAATCATACAATCACAATCATACAATCGCAATCAAACAATCACAATCACACGATCGCAATCATACGATCACAATCATAAACTCACAATCATACAATCACAATCATACAATCACAATCATACAATCACAATCATACAATCACAATCATACAATCACAATCATACAATCACAATCATACAATCAAAATCATACAATCGCAATCATACGATCACAATCATACGATGACAATCATACAATTACTACTATACAATCACAATCATACAAATACAATCATACAATCACAATCATACTATAACAATCATACAATCAAAATCATACAATCACAATCATACAATCACAATCATACACTCACAATCATTCAATCACAATCATACAATCACAATACTACAGTCGCCATTATCCAATCACAATCATACAATCACAATCATACAATCACAATCATACACTCGCAATCTTACAATGACAATCATATAATCACAATCATACAATCGCAATCATACAGTCACAATCATACAATCACAATCATACAATCACAATCATACAATCACAGTCATACAATCACAATCATACAATCACAATCATACAATCACAATCATACAATCACAATCATACAATCACAATCATACACTCGCAATCTTACAATCACAATCATACAATCACAATCATACAATCATAATCATACAATCACAATCATACAATCACTATCATACAATCACAATCATACAATCACAATCATACAATCACCATCATACAATCACAATCATACAATCACAATCATACAATCACAATCATACAATCACAATCATACAGGCACAATCAAACAATCACTATCATACAATCACAATCATACAAAAACAATCATACAATCACAATCATACAATCACAATCGTACAATCGCAGTCGAACAATGACAACCATACGATCACAATCATACAATCACAATCATATAATCACAATCATACACTCGCAATCTTACAATCACAATCATACAATCAATATCATACAATCACAATCATACAATCACAATCATACAATCACAATCATACAATCGCAATCAAACAATCACAATCAGACGATCGCAATCATACGATCACAATTATAAACTCACAATCATTCAATCACAATCATACAATCACAATCATACAATCACAATCATACAATCAAAATCATACAATCGCAATCATACGATCACAATCATACGATGACTAACATACAATTACTACTATACAATCACAATCATACAAATACAATCATACAGTCACAATCATACTATAACAATCATACAATCAAAATCACACAATCACAATCATACAATCACAATCATACAATCACAATCATAAAATCACAATCATACAATCACAATCATATAATCACAATCATACAATCACAATGATACAATCACAATCATACGATCGCAATCATACAATCACAATCATACACTCACAATCATTCAATCACAATACTACAGTCGCCATCATACAATCACAATCATACAATCACAATCATACAATCACAATCATACAGGCACAATCAAACAATCACTATCATACAATCACAATCATACAAAAACAATCATACAATCACAATCATACAATCACAATCGTACAATCGCAGTCGAACAATGACAACCATACGATCACAATCATACAATCACAATCATATAATCACAATCATACACTCGCAATCTTACAATCACAATCATACAATCAATATCATACAATCACAATCATACAATCACAATCATACAATCACAATCATACAATCGCAATCAAACAATCACAATCAGACGATCGCAATCATACGATCACAATCATAAACTCACAATCATTCAATCACAATCATACAATCACAATCATACAATCACAATCATACAATCACAATCATACAATCACAATCATACAATCACAATCATACAATCACAATCATACAATCAAAATCATACAATCGCAATCATACGATCACAATCATACGATGACAATCATACAATTACTACTATACAATCACAATCATACAAATACAATCATACAATCACAATCATACTATAACAATCATACAATCAAAATCATACAATCACAATCATACAATCACAATCATACACTCACAATCATTCAATCACAATCATACAATCACAATACTACAGTCGCCATTATCCAATCACAATCATACAATCACAATCATACAATCACAATCATACAATCACAATCATACAATCACAATCATACAATCACAATCATACAATCACAATCATACAATCACAATACTACAGTCACCATTATACAATCACAATCATACAATCACAATCATATAATCACAATCATACAATCACAATGATACAATCACCATCATACAATCACAATCATACAATCACAATCATACAATCACAATCATACAATCACAATCATACAATCACAATCATACAATCACAATCATACAATCACAATCATACAATCACAATCATACAATCACAATCATACAATCACAATACTACAGTCGCCATTATACAATCACAATCATACAATGACAATCATATAATCACAATCATACAATCGCAATCATACAGTCACAATCATACAATCACAATCATACAATCACAATACTACAGTCACCATTATACAATCACAATCATACAATCACAATCATATAATCACAATCATACAATCACAATGATACAATCACCATCATACAATCACAATCATACAATCACAATCATACAATCACAATCATACAATCACAATCATACAATCACAATCATACAATCACAATCATACAATCACAATCATACACTCGCAATCTTACAATCACAATCATACAATCACAATCATACAATCATAATCATACAATCACAATCATACAATCACTATCATACAATCACAATCATACAATCACAATCATACAATCACCATCATACAATCACAATCATACAATCACAATCATACAATCACAATCATACAATCACAATCATACAGGCACAATCAAACAATCACTATCATACAATCACAATCATACAAAAACAATCATACAATCACAATCATACAATCACAATCGTACAATCGCAGTCGAACAATGACAACCATACGATCACAATCATACAATCACAATCATATAATCACAATCATACACTCGCAATCTTACAATCACAATCATACAATCAATATCATACAATCACAATCATACAATCACAATCATACAATCACAATCATACAATCGCAATCAAACAATCACAATCAGACGATCGCAATCATACGATCACAATTATAAACTCACAATCATTCAATCACAATCATACAATCACAATCATACAATCACAATCATACAATCAAAATCATACAATCGCAATCATACGATCACAATCATACGATGACTAACATACAATTACTACTATACAATCACAATCATACAAATACAATCATACAGTCACAATCATACTATAACAATCATACAATCAAAATCACACAATCACAATCATACAATCACAATCATACAATCACAATCATAAAATCACAATCATACAATCACAATCATATAATCACAATCATACAATCACAATGATACAATCACAATCATACGATCGCAATCATACAATCACAATCATACACTCACAATCATTCAATCACAATCATACAATCACAATACTACAGTCGCCATCATACAATCACAATCATACAATCACAATCATACAATCACAATCATACAGGCACAATCAAACAATCACTATCATACAATCACAATCATACAAAAACAATCATACAATCACAATCATACAATCACAATCGTACAATCGCAGTCGAACAATGACAACCATACGATCACAATCATACAATCACAATCATATAATCACAATCATACACTCGCAATCTTACAATCACAATCATACAATCAATATCATACAATCACAATCATACAATCACAATCATACAATCACAATCATACAATCGCAATCAAACAATCACAATCAGACGATCGCAATCATACGATCACAATCATAAACTCACAATCATTCAATCACAATCATACAATCACAATCATACAATCACAATCATACAATCACAATCATACAATCACAATCATACAATCACAATCATACAATCACAATCATACAATCAAAATCATACAATCGCAATCATACGATCACAATCATACGATGACAATCATACAATTACTACTATACAATCACAATCATACAAATACAATCATACAATCACAATCATACTATAACAATCATACAATCAAAATCATACAATCACAATCATACAATCACAATCATACACTCACAATCATTCAATCACAATCATACAATCACAATACTACAGTCGCCATTATCCAATCACAATCATACAATCACAATCATACAATCACAATCATACAATCACAATCATACAATCACAATCATACAATCACAATCATACAATCACAATCATACAATCACAATCATACAATCACAATACTACAGTCACCATTATACAATCACAATCATACAATCACAATCATATAATCACAATCATACAATCACAATGATACAATCACCATCATACAATCACAATCATACAATCACAATCATACAATCACAATCATACAATCACAATCATACAATCACAATCATACAATCACAATCATACAATCACAATCATACAATCACAATCATACAATCACAATCATACAATCACAATCATACAATCACAATACTACAGTCGCCATTATACAATCACAATCATACAATGACAATCATATAATCACAATCATACAATCGCAATCATACAGTCACAATCATACAATCACAATCATACAATCACAATACTACAGTCACCATTATACAATCACAATCATACAATCACAATCATATAATCACAATCATACAATCACAATGATACAATCACCATCATACAATCACAATCATACAATCACAATCATACAATCACAATCATACAATCACAATCATACAATCACAATCATACAATCACAATCATACAATCACAATCATACAATCACAATCATACAATCACAATCATACAATCACAATCATACAATCACAATCATACAATCACAATCATACAATCACAATCATACAATCACAATCATACAATCACAATCATACACTCGCAATCTTACAATCACAATCATACAATCACAATCATACAATCACAATCATACAATCATAATCATATAATCGCACTCATAAAATTGCAATCATACAATCGCAATCATACGATCACAATCATAAACTCACAATCATTCAATCACAATCATACAATCACAATCATACAATCACAATCATACAATCACAATCATACAATCACAATCATACAATCAAAATCATACAATCGCAATCATACGATCACAATCATACGATGACAATCATACAATTACTACTATACAATCACAATCATACAAATACAATCATACAATCACAATCATACTATAACAATCATACAATCAAAATCATACAATCACAATCATACAATCACAATCATACACTCACAATCATTCAATCACAACCATACAATCACAATACTACAGTCGCTATTATCCAATCACAATCATACAATCACAATCATACAATCACAATCATACAATCACAATCATACAATCACAATCATACAATCACAATCATACAATCACAATACTACAGTCACCATTATACAATCACAATCATACAATCACAATCATATAATCACAATCATACAATCACAATGATACAATCACCATCATGCAATCACAATCATACAATCACAATCATACAATCACAATCATACAATCACAATCATACAGGCACAATCAAACAATCACTATCATACAATCACAATCATACAAAAACAATCATACAATCACAATCATACAATCACAATCGTACAATCGCAGTCGAACAATGACAACCATACGATCACAATCATACAATCACAATCATATAATCACAATCATACACTCGCAATCTTACGATCACAATCATACAATCAATATCATACAATCACAATCATACAATCACAATCATACAATCACAATCATACAATCGCAATCAAACAATCACAATCAGACGATCGCAATCATACGATCACAATTATAAACTCACAATCATTCAATCACAATCATACAATCACAATCATACAATCACAATCATACAATCAAAATCATACAATCGCAATCATACGATCACAATCATACGATGACTAACATACAATTACTACTATACAATCACAATCATACAAATACAATCATACAGTCACAATCATACTATAACAATCATACAATCAAAATCACACAATCACAATCATACAATCGCAATCATACAATCACAATCATAAAATCACAATCATACAATCACAATCATATAATCACAATCATACAATCACAATGATACAATCACAATCATACGATCGCAATCATACAATCACAATCATACACTCACAATCATTCAATCACAATCATACAATCACAATACTACAGTCGCCATCATACAATCACAATCATACAATCACAATCATACAATCACAATCATACAGGCACAATCAAACAATCACTATCATACAATCACAATCATACAAAAACAATCATACAATCACAATCATACAATCACAATCGTACAATCGCAGTCGAACAATGACAACCATACGATCACAATCATACAATCACAATCATATAATCACAATCATACACTCGCAATCTTACAATCACAATCATACAATCAATATCATACAATCACAATCATACAATCACAATCATACAATCACAATCATACAATCACAATCATACAATCACAATCATACAATCACAATCATACAATCGCAATCAAACAATCACAATCAGACGATCGCAATCATACGATCACAATCATAAACTCACAATCATTCAATCACAATCATACAATCACAATCATACAATCACAATCATACAATCACAATCATACAATCACAATCATACAATCACAATCATACAATCACAATCATACAATCAAAATCATACAATCGCAATCATACGATCACAATCATACGATGACAATCATACAATTACTACTATACAATCACAATCATACAAATACAATCATACAATCACAATCATACTATAACAATCATACAATCAAAATCATACAATCACAATCATACAATCACAATCATACACTCACAATCATTCAATCACAATCATACAATCACAATACCACAGTCGCCATTATCCAATCACAATCATACAATCACAATCATACAATCACAATCATACAATCACAATCATACAATCACAATCATACAATCACAATCATACAATCACAATCATACAATCACAATACTACAGTCACCATTATACAATCACAATCATACAATCACAATCATATAATCACAATCATACAATCACAATGATACAATCACCATCATACAATCACAATCATACAATCACAATCATACAATCACAATCATACAATCACAATCATACAATCACAATCATACAATCACAATCATACAATCACAATCATACAATCACAATCATACAATCACAATCATACAATCACAATCATACAATCACAATACTACAGTCGCCATTATACAATCACAATCATACAATGACAATCATATAATCACAATCATACAATCGCAATCATACAGTCACAATCATACAATCACAATCATACAATCACAATCATACAATCACAGTCATACAATCACAATCATACAATCACAATCATACAATCACAATCATACAATCACAATCATACACTCGCAATCTTACAATCACAATCATACAATCACAATCATACAATCACAATCATACAATCATAATCATACAATCACAATCATACAATCACTATCATACAATCACAATCATACAATCACAATCATACAATCACAATCATACAATCACAATCATACAATCACAATCATACAATCACAATCATACAATCACAATCATACAATCACAATCATGCACTCGCAATCATACAATCACAATCATACTATCACAATCACACAATCACAATCATACAATCACAATCATACTATCACAATCATACAATCACAATCATACAATCACAATCATACAATCACAATAATAGAACCATAATTATACAACCACAATCAAACGATCACAATCGCACAATCACAATCATACAATCACAATCATACAATCACAATCATACAATCACAATCATACAATCACAATCATACAATCACAATCATACAATCACAATCATACAATCACAATCATACAATCACAATCATACAATCACAATCATACAATCACAATCATACAATCACAATCATACAATCACAATCATACAATCGCAATCATACAATCACAATCATACAATCAAAATCATACAAACGCAATCATACGATCACAATCATACGATCACAATCATACAATCACAATCATACTATAACAATCATACAATCAATATCATACAATCACAATCATACAATCACAATCATACTATCACAATCACTCAATCACGATAATACAATCACAATCGTACAATCGCAATCGAACAATCGCAACCATACGATCACAATCATACAATCACAATCATACAATCACAATCATGCACTCGCAATCATACAATCACAATCATACTATCACAATCACACAATCACAATCATACAATCACAATCATACTATCACAATCATACAATCACAATCATACAATCACAATCATACAATCACAATAATAGAACCATAATTATACAACCACAATCAAACGATCACAATCGCACAATCACAATCATACAATCACAATCATACAATCACAATCATACAATCACAATCATACAATCACAATCATACAATCACAATCATACAATCACAATCATACAATCACAATCATACAATCACAATCATACAATCACAATCATACAATCACAATCATACAATCAAAATCATACAATCGCAATCATACGGTCACAGTCATACGATCACAATCATACAATCACAATCATACAATCACAATCATACAATCACAATCATACAATCACAATCATACAATCACAATCATACAATCACAATCATACAATCACAATCATACAATCACAATCGTACGATGACAATCATACAATTACTACTATACAATCATAATCATACAAAAACAGTCATACAATCACAATCATACAATCACAATCATACAATCACAATAATACAATCAAAATCATACAATCACAATCATACAATCACAATCATACAATCACAATACTACAGTCGCCATTATCCAATCACAATCATACAATCACAATCATACAATCACAATCATACAATCACAATCATACAATCACAATCATACAATCACAATCATACAATCACAATACTACAGTCACCATTATACAATCACAATCATACAATCACAATCATATAATCACAATCATACAATCACAATCATAGAACCATAATTATAAAACCACAATCAAACGATCACAATCATACAATCACAATCATACAATCACAATCATACAATCACAATCATACAATCACAATCATACAATCACAATCATACAATCACAATACTACAGTCGCCATTATACAATCACAATCATACAATGACAATCATATAGTCACAATCATACAATCACAATGATACAATCGCAATCATACAATCACAATCATACAAACACAATCATACAATCATAATCATACAATCACAATCATAAAAAAACAATCATACAATCACAATCATGCAATCACAATCATACAATCACAATCATACAATCACAATCATACAATTACAATCATACAATCACAATCATACAATCACAATCATACAATCACAATCATACAATCATAATCATATAATCACACTCATAAAATTGCAATCATACAATCGCAATCATACAATCACAATCATACCATCACAATCATACAGGCACAATCATACAATCACTATCATACAATCACAATCATACAAAAACAATCATACAATCACAATCATACAATCACAACCGTACAATCGCAGTCGAACAATGACAACCATACGATCACAATCATACAATCACAATCATATAATCACAATCATACACTCGCAGTCTTACAATCACAATCATACAATCACAATCATACAATCACAATCATACAATCACAATCATACAATCACAATCATACAATCACAATCATACAATCACAATCATACAATCACAATCATACAATCACAATCATACAATCACAATCATTCAATCACAATCATTCAATCACAATCATACGATCGCAATCATACAATCACAATCATACACTCACAATCATTCAATCACATACATACAATCACAATCATACAATCACAATCATACAATCACAATCATACAATCACAATCATACAATCACAATCATACAATCACAATCATACAATCACAATCATACAATCACAATAATAGAACCATAATTGTACAACCACAATCAAACGATCACAATCACACAATCACAATCATATAATCACAATCATACACTCGCAATCTTACAATCACAATCATACAATCAATATCATACAATCACAATCATACAATCACAATCATACAATCGCAATCAAACAATCACAATCAGACGATCGCAATCATACGATCACAATCATAAACTCACAATCATTCAATCACAATCATACAATCACAATCATACAATCACAATCATACAATCACAATCATACAATCAAAATCATACAATCGCAATCATACGATCACAATCATACGATGACTAACATACAATTACTACTATACAATCACAATCATACAAATACAATCATACAGTCACAATCATACTATAACAATCAAACAATCAAAATCATACAATCACAATCATACAATCACAATCATACAATCACAATCATACAATCAAAATCATACAATCGCAATCATACGGTCACAGTCATACACTCGCTATCTTACAATCGCAATCATACAATCACAATCATACAATCACAATCATACAATCACAATCATACCATCACAATCATACAGGCACAATCATACAATCACTATCATACAATCACAATCATACAAAAACAATCATACAATCACAATCATACAATCGCAATCAAACAATCACAATCAGACGATCGCAATCATACGATCACAATCACACAATCACAATCATACAATCACAATCATACAATCAAAATCACACAATCGGAATCATACGGTCACAATCATACGATCACAATCATACAATCACAATCGTACAATCACAATCATACAATCACAATCATACAATCACAATCATACAATCACAATCATACAATCACAATCATACAATCACAATCATACAATCACAATCATACAATCACAATCATACGATGACAATCATACAATTACTACTATACAATCATAATCATACAAAAACAATCATAAAATCACAATCATACAATCACAATCATACAATCACAATAATACAATCAAAATCATACAATCACAATCATACAATCACAATCATACTATGACAATCATCCAATTAAAATCATACAATCACAATTACACAATCACAATCATACTATCACAATCATTCAATCACGTTAATACAATCATAATCGTACAATCGCAATCGAACAATCACAACCATACGATCACAATCATACAATCACAATCATACAATCACAATCATGCACTCGCAATCATACAATCACAATCATACTATCCCAATCACACAATCACAATCATACGATCACAATCATAAACTCACAATCATTCAATCACAATCATACAATCACAATCATACAATCACAATCATACAATCAAAATCATACAATCGCAATCATACGATCACAATCATACGATGACTAACATACAATTACTACTATACAATCACAATCATACAAATACAATCATACAGTCACAATCATACTATAACAATCATACAATCAAAATCATACAATCACAATCATACAATCACTATCATACAATCACAATCATACAAAAACAATCATACAATCACAATCATACAATCACAACCGTACAATCGCAGTCGAACAATGACAACCATACGATCACAATCATACAATCACAATCATATAATCACAATCATACACTCGCAGTCTTACAATCACAATCATACAATCACAATCACACAATCACAATCATACAATCACAATCATACAATCACAATCATACAATCAAAATCACACAATCGGAATCATACGGTCACAATCATACGATCACAATCATACAATCACAATCGTACAATCACAATCATACAATCACAATCATACAATCACAATCATACAAAAACAATCATACAATCACAATCATACAATCACAATCATACAATCACAATCATACAATCACAGTCATACAATCACAATCATACAATCATAATCATATAATCACACTCATAAAATTGCAATCATACAATCGCAATCATACAATCACAATCATACCATCACAATCATACAGGCACAATCATACAATCACTATCATACAATCACAATCATACAAAAACAATCATACAATCACAATCATACACTCACAATCATTCAATCACAATCATACAATCACAATCATACAATCACAATCATACAATCACAATCATACAATCACAATCATACAATCGCAATCATACGATCACAATCATACGATCACAATCATACAATCACAATCATACTATGACAATCATACAATCAAAATCATACAATCACAATCATACAATCACAATCATACTATCACAATCATTCAATCACGATAATACAATCACAATCGTACAATCGCAATCGAACAATCGCAACCATACGATCACAATCATACAATCACAATCATACAATCACAATCATGCACTCGCAATCATACAATCACAATCATACTATCACAATCACACAATCACAATCATACAATCACAATCATACTATCACAATCATACAATCACAATCATACAATCACAATCATACAATCACAATAATAGAACCATAATTATACAACCACAATCAAACGATCACAATCACACAATCACAATCATACAATCACAATCATACAATCACAATCATACAATCACAATCATACAATCACAATCATACAATCACAATCATACAATCACAATCATACAATCACAATCATACAATCACAATCATACAATCACAATCATACAATCACAATCATACAATCACAATCATACAATCACAATCATACAATCAAAATCATACAATCGCAATCATACGGTCACAGTCATACACTCGCTATCTTACAATCACAATCATACAATCACAATCATACAATCACAATCATACAATCACAATCATACCATCACAATCATACAGGCACAATCATACAATCACTATCATACAATCACAATCATACAAAAACAATCATACAATCACAATCATACAATCGCAATCAAACAATCACAATCAGACGATCGCAATCATACGATCACAATCACACAATCACAATCATACAATCACAATCATACAATCACAATCATACAATCAAAATCACACAATCGGAATCATACGGTCACAATCATACGATCACAATCATACAATCACAATCGTACAATCACAATCATACATTCACAATCATACAATCACAATCATACAATCACAATCATACAATCACAATCATACAATCACAATCATACAATCACAATCATACGATGACAATCATACAATTACTACTATACAATCATAATCATACAAAAACAATCATAAAATCACAATCATACAATCACAATCATACAATCACAATAATACAATCAAAATCATACAATCACAATCATACAATCACAATCATACTATGACAATCATCCAATTAAAATCATACAATCACAATTACACAATCACAATCATACTATCACAATCATTCAATCACGTTAATACAATCATAATCGTACAATCGCAATCGAACAATCACAACCATACGATCACAATCATACAATCACAATCATACAATCACAATCATGCACTCGCAATCATACAATCACAATCATACTATCACAATCACACAATCACAATCATACAATCACAATCATACAATCACAATCATACAATCACAATCATACAATCACAATCACACAATCACAATCATACAATCACAATCATACAATCACAATCATACAATCACAATCAAAGAATCACAATCATTCAATCACAATCATACGATCGCAATCATACAATCACAATCATACACTCACAATCATTCAATCACATACATACAATCACAATCATACAATCACAATCATACAATCACAATCATACAATCACAATCATACAATCACAATCATACAATCACAATCATACAATCACAATCATACAATCACAATCATACAATCACAATAATAGAACCATAATTATACAACCACAATCAAACGATCACAATCACACAATCACAATCATACAATCACAATCATACAATCACAATCATACAATCACAATCATACAATCACAATGATACAATCACCATCATACAATCACAATCATACAATCACAATCATACAATCACAATCATACAATCACAATCATACAGGCACAATCAAACAATCACTATCATACAATCACAATCATACAAAAACAATCATACAATCACAATCATACAATCACAATCGTACAATCGCAGTCGAACAATGACAACCATACGATCACAATCATACAATCACAATCATATAATCACAATCATACACTCGCAATCTTACAATCACAATCATACAATCAATATCATACAATCACAATCATACAATCACAATCATACAATCACAATCATACAATCGCAATCAAACAATCACAATCAGACGATCGCAATCATACGATCACAATCATAAACTCACAATCATTCAATCACAATCATACAATCACAATCATACAATCACAATCATACAATCACAATCATACAATCACAATCATACAATCACAGTCATACAATCAAAATCATACAATCGCAATCATACGATCACAATCATACGATGACAATCATACAATTACTACTATACAATCACAATCATACAAATACAATCATACAATCACAATCATACTATAACAATCATACAATCAAAATCATACAATCACAATCATACAATCACAATAATACACTCACAATCATTCAATCACAATCATACAATCACAATACTACAGTCGCCATTATCCAATCACAATCATACAATCACAATCATACAATCACAATCATACAATCACAATCATACAATCACAATCATACAATCACAATACTACAGTCACCATTATACAATCACAATCATACAATCACAATCATATAATCACAATCATACAATCACAATGATACAATCACCATCATAGAATCACAATCATACAATCACAATCATACAATCACAATCATACAATCACTATCATACAATCACAATCATACAATCACAATCATACAATCACAATCATACAATCGCAATCAAACAATCACCATCAGACGATCGCAATCATACGATCACAATCATATACTCACAATCATTCAATCACAATCATACAATCACAATCATACAATCACAATCATACAATCACAATCATACAATCACAATCATACAATCACAATCATACAATCGCAATCATACGATCACAATCATACGATGACAATCATACAATTACTACTATACAATCACAATCATACAAATACAATCATACAATCACAATCATACTATAACAATCATACAATCAAAATCATACAATCACAATCATACAATCACAATAATACACTCACAATCATTCAATCACAATCATACAATCACAATACTACAGTCGCCATTATCCAATCACAATCATACAATCACAATCATACAATCACAATCATACAATCACAATCATACAATCACAATCATACAATCACAATACTACAGTCACCATTATACAATCACAATCATACAATCACAATCATATAATCACAATCATACAATCACAATGATACAATCACCATCATAGAATCACAATCATACAATCACAATCATACAATCACAATCATACAATCACTATCATACAATCACAATCATACAATCACAATCATACAATCACAATCATACAATCGCAATCAAACAATCACCATCAGACGATCGCAATCATACGATCACAATCATATACTCACAATCATTCAATCACAATCATACAATCACAATCATACAATCACAATCATACAATCACAATCATACAATCACAATCATACAATCACAATCATACAATCAAAATCATACAATCAAAATCATACAATCGCAATCATACGATCACCATCATACGATCACAATCATACAATCACAATCATACAATCACAATCATACAATCACAATCATACAATCACAATCATACGATCACAATCATACGATGACAATCATACAATTACTACTATACAATCATAATCATACAAAAACAATCATACAATCACAATCATACAATCACAATCATACAATCACAATCATACAATCACAATAATACAATCACAATCATACAATCACAATCATACAATCACAATCATACAATCACAATCATACAATCACAATCATACAATCACAATCATACTATGACAATCATACAATCAAAATCATACAATTACAATCATACAATCACAATCATACTATCGCAATCATTCAATCACGATAATACAATCACAATCGTACAATCGCAATCGAACAATCACAACGATACGATCACAATCATACAATCACAATCATACAATCACAATCATACAATCACAATCATACAATCACAATCATACAATCACAATCATACAATCACAATCATACTATCACAATCACACAATCACAATCATACAATCACAATCATACAATCACAATCATACAATCACAATCATACAATCACAATCATACAATCACAATCATACAATCACAATCATACAATCACAATCATACAATCACAATCATTCAATCACAATCATTCAATCACAATCATACGATCGCAATCATACAATCACAATCATACACTCACAATCATTCAATCACATACATACAATCACAATCATACAATCACAATCATACAATCACAATCATACAATCACAATCATACAATCACAATCATACAATCACAATAATAGAACCATAATTGTACAACCACAATCAAACGATCACAATCACACAATCACAATCATATAATCACAATCATACACTCGCAATCTTACAATCACAATCATACAATCAATATCATACAATCACAATCATACAATCACAATCATACAATCGCAATCAAACAATCACATTCAGACGATCGCAATCATACGATCACAATCATAAACTCACAATCATTCAATCACAATCATACAATCACAATCATACAATCACAATCATACAGTCAAAATCATACAATCGCAATCATACGATCACAATCATACGATGACTAACATACAATTACTACTATACAATCACAATCATACAAATACAATCATACAGTCACAATCATACTATAACAATCATACAATCAAAATCATACAATCACAATCATACAATCACAATCATACAATCACAATCATACAATCACAATCATACAATCAAAATCATACAATCGCAATCATACGGTCACAGTCATACACTCGCTATCTTGCAATCACAATCATACAATCACAATCATACAATCACAATCATACAATCACAATCATACCATCACAATCATACAGGCACAATCATACAATCACTATCATACAATCACAATCATACAAAAACAATCATACAATCACAATCATACAATCGCAATCAAACAATCACAATCAGACGATCGCAATCATACGATCACAATCACACAATCACAATCATACAATCACAATCATACAATCAAAATCACACAATCGGAATCATACGGTCACAATCATACGATCACAATCATACAATCACAATCGTACAATCACAATCATACAATCACAATCATACAATCACAATCATACAATCACAATCATACAATCACAATCATACAATCACAATCATACGATGACAATCATACAATTACTACTATACAATCATAATCATAAAAAAACAATCATAAAATCACAATCATACAATCACAATCATACAATCACAATAATACAATCAAAATCATACAATCACAATCATACAATCACAATCATACTATGACAATCATCCAATTAAAATCATACAATCACAATTACACAATCACAATCATACTATCACAATCATTCAATCACGTTAATACAATCATAATCGTACAATCGCAATCGAACAATCACAACCATACGATCACAATCATACAACCACAATCATGCACTCGCAATCATACAATCACAATCATACTATCACAATCACACAATCACAATCATACAATCACAATCATACAATCACAACCATACAATCACAATCATACAATCACAATCATACAATCACAATCATACAATCACAATCATACAATCACAATCATACAGGCACAATCAAACAATCACTATCATACAATCACAATCATACAAAAACAATCATACAATCACAATCATACAATCACAATCGTACAATCGCAGTCGAACAATGACAACCATACGATCACAATCATACAATCGCAATCATATAATCACAATCATACACTCGCAATCTTACAATCACAATCATACAATCAATATCATACAATCACAATCATACAATCACAATCATACAATCACAATCATACAATCGCAATCAAACAATCACAATCAGACGATCGCAATCATACGATCACAATCATAAACTCACAATCATTCAATCACAATCATACAATCACAATCATACAATCACAATCATACAATCACAATCATACAATCACAATCATACAATCACAATCATACAATCACAATCATACAATCAAAATCATACAATCGCAATAATACGATCACAATCATACGATGACAATCATACAATTACTACTATACAATCACAATCATACAAATACAATCATACAATCACAATCATACTATAACAATCATACAATCAAAATCATACAATCACAATCATACAATCACAATCATACACTCACAATCATTCAATCACAATCATACAATCACAATACTACAGTCGCCATTATCCAATCACAATCATACAATCACAATCATACAATCACAATCATACAATCACAATCATACAATCACAATCATACAATCACAATCATACAATCACAATCATACAATCACAATACTACAGTCACCATTATACAATCACAATCATACAATCACAATCATATAATCACAATCATACAATCACAATGATACAATCACCATCATAGAATCACAATCATACAATCACAATCATACAATCACAATCATACAATCACTATCATACAATCACAATCATACAATCACAATCATACAATCACAATCATACAATCGCAATCAAACAATCACCATCAGACGATCGCAATCATACGATCACAATCATATACTCACAATCATTCAATCACAATCATACAATCACAATCATACAATCACAATCATACAATCACAATCATACAATCACAATCATACAATCACAATCATACAATCAAAATCATACAATCAAAATCATACAATCGCAATCATACGATCACCATCATACGATCACAATCATACAATCACAATCATACAATCACAATCATACAATCACAATCATACAATCACAATCATACGATCACAATCATACGATGACAATCATACAATTACTACTATACAATCATAATCATACAAAAACAATCATACAATCACAATCATACAATCACAATCATACAATCACAATAATACAATCACAATCATACAATCACAATCATACAATCACAATCATACAATCACAATCATACAATCACAATCATACAATCACAATCATACTATGACAATCATACAATCAAAATCATACAATTACAATCATACAATCACAATCATACTATCGCAATCATTCAATCACGATAATACAATCACAATCGTACAATCGCAATCGAACAATCACAACGATACGATCACAATCATACAATCACAATCATACAATCACAATCATACAATCACAATCATACAATCACAATCATACAATCACAATCATACAATCACAATCATGAAATCACAATCATACAATCACAATCATACAGTCACAATCATACAATCACAATCATACAATCACAATCATACAATCACAATACTACTGTCGCCATTACACAATCACAATCATACAATGACAATCATATAATCACAATCATACAATCGCAATCATACAGTCAGAATCATACAATCACAATCATACAATCACAATCATACAATCACAGTCATACAATCACAGTCATACAATCACAATCATACAATCACAATCATACAATCACAATCATACAATCACAATCATACACTCGCAATCTTACAATCACAATCATACAATCACAATCATACAATCATAATCATACAATCACAATCATACAATCACTATCATACAATCACAATCATACAATCACAATCATACAATCACAATCATACAATCACAATCATACAATCACAATCATACAATCACAATCATACAATCACAATCATACAATCACAATCATACAATCACAATCATACAATCGCAATCATACAATCACAATCATACAATCAAAATCATACAAACGCAATCATACGATCACAATCATACGATCACAATCATACAATCACAATCATACTATAACAATCATACAATCAATATCATACAATCACAATCATACAATCACAATCATACTATCACAATCATTCAATCACGATAATACAATCACAATCGTACAATCGCAATCGAACAATCGCAACCATACGATCACAATCATACAATCACAATCATACAATCACAATCATACAATCACAATCATACAATCACAATCATACAATCACAATAATAGAACCATAATTGTACAACCACAATCAAACGATCACAATCACACAATCACAATCATATAATCACAATCATACACTCGCAATCTTACAATCACAATCATACAATCAATATCATACAATCACAATCATACAATCACAATCATACAATCGCAATCAAACAATCACATTCAGACGATCGCAATCATACGATCACAATCATAAACTCACAATCATTCAATCACAATCATACAATCACAATCATACAATCACAATCATACAGTCAAAATCATACAATCGCAATCATACGATCACAATCATACGATGACTAACATACAATTACTACTATACAATCACAATCATACAAATACAATCATACAGTCACAATCATACTATAACAATCATACAATCAAAATCATACAATCACAATCATACAATCACAATCATACAATCACAATCATACAATCACAATCATACAGGCACAATCAAACAATCACTATCATACAATCACAATCATACAAAAACAATCATACAATCACAATCATACAATCACAATCGTACAATCGCAGTCGAACAGTGACAACCATACGATCACAATCATACAATCGCAATCATATAATCACAATCATACACTCGCAATCTTACAATCACAATCATACAATCAATATCATACAATCACAATCATACAATCACAATCATACAATCACAATCATACAATCGCAATCAAACAATCACAATCAGACGATCGCAATCATACGATCACAATCATAAACTCACAATCATTCAATCACAATCATACAATCACAATCATACAATCACAATCATACAATCACAATCATACAATCACAATCATACAATCACAATCATACAATCACAATCATACAATCAAAATCATACAATCGCAATAATACGATCACAATCATACGATGACAATCATACAATTACTACTATACAATCACAATCATACAAATACAATCATACAATCACAATCATACTATAACAATCATACAATCAAAATCATACAATCACAATCATACAATCACAATCATACACTCACAATCATTCAATCACAATCATACAATCACAATACTACAGTCGCCATTATCCAATCACAATCATACAATCACAATCATACAATCACAATCATACAATCACAATCATACAATCACAATCATACAATCACAATCATACAATCACAATCATACAATCACAATACTACAGTCACCATTATACAATCACAATCATACAATCACAATCATATAATCACAATCATACAATCACAATGATACAATCACCATCATAGAATCACAATCATACAATCACAATCATACAATCACAATCATACAATCACTATCATACAATCACAATCATACAATCACAATCATACAATCACAATCATACAATCGCAATCAAACAATCACCATCAGACGATCGCAATCATACGATCACAATCATATACTCACAATCATTCAATCACAATCATACAATCACAATCATACAATCACAATCATACAATCACAATCATACAATCACAATCATACAATCACAATCATACAATCAAAATCATACAATCAAAATCATACAATCGCAATCATACGATCACCATCATACGATCACAATCATACAATCACAATCATACAATCACAATCATACAATCACAATCATACAATCACAATCATACGATCACAATCATACGATGACAATCATACAATTACTACTATACAATCATAATCATACAAAAACAATCATACAATCACAATCATACAATCACAATCATACAATCACAATAATACAATCACAATCATACAATCACAATCATACAATCACAATCATACAATCACAATCATACAATCACAATCATACAATCACAATCATACTATGACAATCATACAATCAAAATCATACAATTACAATCATACAATCACAATCATACTATCGCAATCATTCAATCACGATAATACAATCACAATCGTACAATCGCAATCGAACAATCACAACGATACGATCACAATCATACAATCACAATCATACAATCACAATCATACAATCACAATCATACAATCACAATCATACAATCACAATCATACAATCACAATCATGAAATCACAATCATACAATCACAATCATACAGTCACAATCATACAATCACAATCATACAATCACAATCATACAATCACAATACTACTGTCGCCATTACACAATCACAATCATACAATGACAATCATATAATCACAATCATACAATCGCAATCATACAGTCAGAATCATACAATCACAATCATACAATCACAATCATACAATCACAGTCATACAATCACAGTCATACAATCACAATCATACAATCACAATCATACAATCACAATCATACAATCACAATCATACACTCGCAATCTTACAATCACAATCATACAATCACAATCATACAATCATAATCATACAATCACAATCATACAATCACTATCATACAATCACAATCATACAATCACAATCATACAATCACAATCATACAATCACAATCATACAATCACAATCATACAATCACAATCATACAATCACAATCATACAATCACAATCATACAATCACAATCATACAATCGCAATCATACAATCACAATCATACAATCAAAATCATACAAACGCAATCATACGATCACAATCATACGATCACAATCATACAATCACAATCATACTATAACAATCATACAATCAATATCATACAATCACAATCATACAATCACAATCATACTATCACAATCATTCAATCACGATAATACAATCACAATCGTACAATCGCAATCGAACAATCGCAACCATACGATCACAATCATACAATCACAATCATACAATCACAATCATACAATCACAATCATACAATCACAATCATACAATCACAATAATAGAACCATAATTGTACAACCACAATCAAACGATCACAATCACACAATCACAATCATATAATCACAATCATACACTCGCAATCTTACAATCACAATCATACAATCAATATCATACAATCACAATCATACAATCACAATCATACAATCGCAATCAAACAATCACATTCAGACGATCGCAATCATACGATCACAATCATAAACTCACAATCATTCAATCACAATCATACAATCACAATCATACAATCACAATCATACAGTCAAAATCATACAATCGCAATCATACGATCACAATCATACGATGACTAACATACAATTACTACTATACAATCACAATCATACAAATACAATCATACAGTCACAATCATACTATAACAATCATACAATCAAAATCATACAATCACAATCATACAATCACAATCATACAATCACAATCATACAATCACAATCATACAGGCACAATCAAACAATCACTATCATACAATCACAATCATACAAAAACAATCATACAATCACAATCATACAATCACAATCGTACAATCGCAGTCGAACAATGACAACCATACGATCACAATCATACAATCGCAATCATATAATCACAATCATACACTCGCAATCTTACAATCACAATCATACAATCAATATCATACAATCACAATCATACAATCACAATCATACAATCACAATCATACAATCGCAATCAAACAATCACAATCAGACGATCGCAATCATACGATCACAATCATAAACTCACAATCGTTCAATCACAATCATACAATCACAATCATACAATCACAATCATACAATCACAATCATACAATCACAATCATACAATCACAATCATACAATCACAATCATACAATCAAAATCATACAATCGCAATAATACGATCACAATCATACGATGACAATCATACAATTACTACTATACAATCACAATCATACAAATACAATCATACAATCACAATCATACTATAACAATCATACAATCAAAATCATACAATCACAATCATACAATCACAATCATACACTCACAATCATTCAATCACAATCATACAATCACAATACTACAGTCGCCATTATCCAATCACAATCATACAATCACAATCATACAATCACAATCATACAATCACAATCATACAATCACAATCATACAATCACAATCATACAATCACAATCATACAATCACAATACTACAGTCACCATTATACAATCACAATCATACAATCACAATCATATAATCACAATCATACAATCACAATGATACAATCACCATCATAGAATCACAATCATACAATCACAATCATACAATCACAATCATACAATCACTATCATACAATCACAATCATACAATCACAATCATACAATCACAATCATACAATCGCAATCAAACAATCACCATCAGACGATCGCAATCATACGATCACAATCATATACTCACAATCATTCAATCACAATCATACAATCACAATCATACAATCACAATCATACAATCACAATCATACAATCACAATCATACAATCACAATCATACAATCAAAATCATACAATCAAAATCATACAATCGCAATCATACGATCACCATCATACGATCACAATCATACAATCACAATCATACAATCACAATCATACAATCACAATCATACAATCACAATCATACGATCACAATCATACGATGACAATCATACAATTACTACTATACAATCATAATCATACAAAAACAATCATACAATCACAATCATACAATCACAATCATACAATCGCAATCGAACAATCACAACGATACGATCACAATCATACAATCACAATCATACAATCACAATCATACAATCACAATCATACAATCACAATCATACAATCACAATCATACAATCACAATCATGAAATCACAATCATACAATCACAATCATACTATCGCAATCATTCAATCACGATAATACAATCACAATCGTACAATCGCAATCGAACAATCACAACGATACGATCACAATCATACAATCACAATCATACAATCACAATCATACAATCACAATCATACAATCACAATCATACAATCACAATCATACAATCACAATCATACAATCACAATCATGAAATCACAATCATACAATCACAATCATACAGTCACAATCATACAATCACAATCATACAATCACAATCATACAATCACAATACTACTGTCGCCATTACACAATCACAATCATACAATGACAATCATATAATCACAATCATACAATCGCAATCATACAGTCAGAATCATACAATCACAATCATACAATCACAATCATACAATCACAGTCATACAATCACAGTCATACAATCACAATCATACAATCACAATCATACAATCACAATCATACAATCACAATCATACACTCGCAATCTTACAATCACAATCATACAATCACAATCATACAATCATAATCATACAATCACAATCATACAATCACTATCATACAATCACAATCATACAATCACAATCATACAATCACAATCATACAATCACAATCATACAATCACAATCATACAATCACAATCATACAATCACAATCATACAATCACAATCATACAATCACAATCATACAATCGCAATCATACAATCACAATCATACAATCAAAATCATACAAACGCAATCATACGATCACAATCATACGATCACAATCATACAATCACAATCATACTATAACAATCATACAATCAATATCATACAATCACAATCATACAATCACAATCATACTATCACAATCATTCAATCACGATAATACAATCACAATCGTACAATCGCAATCGAACAATCGCAACCATACGATCACAATCATACAATCACAATCATACAATCACAATCATACAATCACAATCATACAATCACAATCATACAATCACAATAATAGAACCATAATTGTACAACCACAATCAAACGATCACAATCACACAATCACAATCATATAATCACAATCATACACTCGCAATCTTACAATCACAATCATACAATCAATATCATACAATCACAATCATACAATCACAATCATACAATCGCAATCAAACAATCACATTCAGACGATCGCAATCATACGATCACAATCATAAACTCACAATCATTCAATCACAATCATACAATCACAATCATACAATCACAATCATACAGTCAAAATCATACAATCGCAATCATACGATCACAATCATACGATGACTAACATACAATTACTACTATACAATCACAATCATACAAATACAATCATACAGTCACAATCATACTATAACAATCATACAATCAAAATCATACAATCACAATCATACAATCACAATCATACAATCACAATCATACAATCACAATCATACAGGCACAATCAAACAATCACTATCATACAATCACAATCATACAAAAACAATCATACAATCACAATCATACAATCACAATCGTACAATCGCAGTCGAACAATGACAACCATACGATCACAATCATACAATCGCAATCATATAATCACAATCATACACTCGCAATCTTACAATCACAATCATACAATCAATATCATACAATCACAATCATACAATCACAATCATACAATCACAATCATACAATCGCAATCAAACAATCACAATCAGACGATCGCAATCATACGATCACAATCATAAACTCACAATCGTTCAATCACAATCATACAATCACAATCATACAATCACAATCATACAATCACAATCATACAATCACAATCATACAATCACAATCATACAATCACAATCATACAATCAAAATCATACAATCGCAATAATACGATCACAATCATACGATGACAATCATACAATTACTACTATACAATCACAATCATACAAATACAATCATACAATCACAATCATACTATAACAATCATACAATCAAAATCATACAATCACAATCATACAATCACAATCATACACTCACAATCATTCAATCACAATCATACAATCACAATACTACAGTCGCCATTATCCAATCACAATCATACAATCACAATCATACAATCACAATCATACAATCACAATCATACAATCACAATCATACAATCACAATCATACAATCACAATCATACAATCACAATACTACAGTCACCATTATACAATCACAATCATACAATCACAATCATATAATCACAATCATACAATCACAATGATACAATCACCATCATAGAATCACAATCATACAATCACAATCATACAATCACAATCATACAATCACTATCATACAATCACAATCATACAATCACAATCATACAATCACAATCATACAATCGCAATCAAACAATCACCATCAGACGATCGCAATCATACGATCACAATCATATACTCACAATCATTCAATCACAATCATACAATCACAATCATACAATCACAATCATACAATCACAATCATACAATCACAATCATACAATCACAATCATACAATCAAAATCATACAATCAAAATCATACAATCGCAATCATACGATCACCATCATACGATCACAATCATACAATCACAATCATACAATCACAATCATACAATCACAATCATACGATCACAATCATACGATGACAATCATACAATTACTACTATACAATCATAATCATACAAAAACAATCATACAATCACAATCATACAATCACAATCATACAATCACAATAATACAATCACAATCATACAATCACAATCATACAATCACAATCATACAATCACAATCATACAATCACAATCATACAATCACAATCATACTATGACAATCATACAATCAAAATCATACAATTACAATCATACAATCACAATCATACTATCGCAATCATTCAATCACGATAATACAATCACAATCGTACAATCGCAATCGAACAATCACAACGATACGATCACAATCATACAATCACAATCATACAATCACAATCATACAATCACAATCATACAATCACAATCATACAATCACAATCATACAATCACAATCATGAAATCACAATCATACAATCACAATCATACAGTCACAATCATACAATCACAATCATACAATCACAATCATACAATCACAATACTACTGTCGCCATTACACAATCACAATCATACAATGACAATCATATAATCACAATCATACAATCGCAATCATACAGTCAGAATCATACAATCACAATCATACAATCACAATCATACAATCACAGTCATACAATCACAGTCATACAATCACAATCATACAATCACAATCATACAATCACAATCATACAATCACAATCATACACTCGCAATCTTACAATCACAATCATACAATCACAATCATACAATCATAATCATACAATCACAATCATACAATCACTATCATACAATCACAATCATACAATCACAATCATACAATCACAATCATACAATCACAATCATACAATCACAATCATACAATCACAATCATACAATCACAATCATACAATCACAATCATACAATCACAATCATACAATCGCAATCATACAATCACAATCATACAATCAAAATCATACAAACGCAATCATACGATCACAATCATACGATCACAATCATACAATCACAATCATACTATAACAATCATACAATCAATATCATACAATCACAATCATACAATCACAATCATACAATCACAATCATACAATCACAATCATACAATCACAATCATACAATCACAATCATACAATCACAATCATACAATCACAATCATACAATCAAAATCATACAATCGCAATCATACGGTCACAGTCATACGATCACAATCATACAATCACAATCATACAATCACAATCATACAATCACAATCATACAATCACAATCATACAATCACAATCATACAATCACAATCATACAATCACAATCATACAATCACAATCATACAATCACAATCATACGATGACAATCATACAATTACTACTATACAATCATAATCATACAAAAACAGTCATACAATCACAATCATACAATCACAATCATACAATCACAATAATACAATCAAAATCATACAATCACAATCATACAATCACAATCATGCACTCGCAATCATACAATCACAATCATACTATCACAATCACACAATCACAATCATACAATCACAATCATACTGTCACAATCATACAATCACAATCATACAATCACAATCATACAATCACAATAATAGAACCATAATTATACAACCACAATCAAACGATCACAATCGCACAATCACAATCATACAATCACAATCATACAATCACAATCATACAATCACAATACTACAGTCACCATTATACAATCACAATCATACAATCACAATCATACAATCACAATCATACAATCACAATCATACTATGACAATCATACAATCAAAATCATACAATTACAATCATACAATCACAATCATACTATCGCAATCATTCAATCACAATCATACAATCACAATACTACAGTCGCTATTATCCAATCACAATCATACAATCACAATCATACAATCACAATCATACAATCACAACCATACAATCACAATCATACAATCACAATACTACAGTCACCATTATACAATCACAATCATACAATCACAATCATATAATCACAATCATACAATCACAATGATACAATCACCATCATACAATCACAATCATACAATCACAATCATACAATCACAATCATACAATCACAATCATACAGGCACAATCAAACAATCACTATCATACAATCACAATCATACAAAAACAATCATACAATCACAATCATACAATCACAATCGTACAATCGCAGTCGAACAATGACAACCATACGATCACAATCATACAATCACAATCATATAATCACAATCATACACTCGCAATCTTACAATCACAATCATACAATCAATATCATACAATCACAATCATACAATCACAATCATACAATCACAATCATACAATCACAATCATACAATCGCAATCAAACAATCACAATCAGATGATCGCAATCATACGATCACAATCATAAACTCACAAACATTCAATCACAATCATACAATCACAATCATACAATCACAATCATACAATCACAATCATACAATCACAATCATACAATCACAATCATACAATCACAATCATACAATCAAAATCATACAATCGCAATCATACGATCACAATCATACGATGACAATCATACAATTACTACTATACAATCACAATCATACAAATACAATCATACAATCACAATCATACTATAACAATCATACAATCAAAATCATACAATCACAATCATACAATCACAATCATACACTCACAATCATTCAATCACAATCATACAATCACAATACTACAGTCGCCATTATCCAATCACAATCATACAATCACAATCATACAATCACAATCATACAATCACAATCATACAATCACAATCCTACAATCACAATCATACAATCACAATACTACAGTCACCATTATACAATCACAATCATACAATCACAATCATGTAATCACAATCATACAATCACAATGATACAATCACCATCATACAATCACAATCATACAGTAACAATCACACGATGACAATCATACAATGACTACTATACAATCACAATCATACAAAAACAACCATACTATCACAATCATACAAACACAATCATACAATCACAATCATACAATTACTACCATACCATCACAATCATACTATCACAATCATACAATCACAATCATACAATCGCAATCAAACAATCACAATCATACGATCGCAATCATACAATCACAATCATACACTCACAATCATTCAATCACAATCATACAAGCACAATCATACAATCACAATCATACAATCACAATCATACAATCACAATCATACAATCACAATCATACAATCACAATCATACAATCACAATCATACAATCACAATCATACAATCACAATCATACAATCACAATCATACAATCATAATCATATAATCACACTTATAAAATTGCAATCATACAATCGCAATCATACAATCATAATCATACCATCACAATCATACAGGCACAATCATACAATCACCATCATACAATCACAATCATACAATCACAATCATACAATCACAATCATACAAACACAATCATACAATCACAATCATACTATGACAATCATACAATCAAAATCATACAATCACAATCATACAATCACAATCATACTATCACAATCATTCAATCACGATAATACAATCACAATCGTACAATCGCTATCGAACAATCACAACCATACGATCACAATCATACAATCACAACCGTACAATCACAATCATGCACTCGCAATCATACAATCACAATCATACTATCACAATCACACAATCACAATCATACAATCACAATCATACAATCACAATCATACAATCACAATCATACAATCACAATCATACAATCACAATAATAGAACCATAATTATACAACCACAATCAAACGATCACAATCGTACAATCACAATCATACAATCACAATCATACAATCACAATCATACAATCACAATCATACAATCACAATCATACAATCACAATCATACAATCACAATACTACAGGCGCCATTATACAATCACAATCATACAATGACAATCATATAATCACAATCATACAATCACAATGATACAATCACAATCATACAATCACAATCATACAAACACAATCACACAATCATAATCATGCAATAACAATCATACAATCAAAATCATACAAGCGCAATCATACGATCACAATCATACAATCACAATCAAAGAATCACAATCATACAATCACAATCATACAATCACAATCATACAAAAACAATCATACAATCACAATCATACAATCGCAATCATACAATTACAATCACCCAAATACAATCATACAATCACAATCATACAATCACAATAATACAATCGCAATCAAACAATCACAATCATACGATCGCAATCATACAACCACAATCATACACTCACAATCATTCAATCACAATCATACAATCACAATCATACAAAAGCAATCATACAATCACAATCATGCAATCACAATCATACAATCGCAATCAAACAATCACAATCATACGATCGCAATCATACAATCACAATCATACACTCACAATCATTCAATCACAATCATACAATCACAATCATACAATCACAATCATACAATCATAATCATACAATCACAATCATACAATCATAATCATATAATCACACTCATAAAATTGCAATCATACAATCGCAATCATACGATCACAATCATAAACTCACAATCATTCAATCACAATCATACAATCACAATCATACAATCACAATCATACAATCACAATCATACAATCACAATCATACAATCAAAATCATACAATCGCAATCATACGATCACAATCATACGATGACAATCATACAATTACTACTATACAATCACAATCATACAAATACAATCATACAATCACAATCATACTATAACAATCATACAATCAAAATCATACAATCACAATCATACAATCACAATCATACACTCACAATCATTCAATCACAATCATACAATCACAATACTACAGTCGCCATTATCCAATCACAATCATACAATCACAATCATACAATCACAATCATACAATCACAATCATACAATCACAATCATACAATCACAATCATACAATCACAATCATACAATCACAATCATACAATCACAATCATACAATCACAATACTACAGTCACCATTATACAATCACAATCATACAATCACAATCATATAATCACAATCATACAATCACAATGATACAATCACCATCATACAATCACAATCATACAATCACAATCATACAATCACAATCATACAATCACTATCATACAATCACAATCATACAATCACAATCATACAATCGCAATCATACAATCGCAATCAAACAATCACCATCAGACGATCGCAATCATACGATCACAATCATAAACTCACAATCATTCAATCACAATCATACAATCACAATCATACAATCACAATCATACAATCACAATCATACAATCACAATCATACAATCACAATCATACAATCAAAATCATACAATCGCAATCATACGATCACAATCATACAATCACAATCATACAAAAACAATCATACAATCACAATCATACAATCACAATCGTACAATCGCAGTCGAACCATGACAGCCATACGATCACAATCATACAATCACAATCATACACTCGCAATCTTACAATCACAATAATACAATCACAATCATACAATCACAATCATACAATCACAATCATACAATCACAATCATACAATCACTATGATACAATCACAATCATACAATCACAATCATACAATCGCAATCAAACAATCACAATCAGACGATCGCAATCATACGATCACAATAATACACTCACAATAATTCAATCTCAATCATGCGATCACAATCACACAATCACAATCATACAATCGCAATCATACAATCACAATCATACAATCAAAATCATACAATCGCAATCATACGATCACAATCATACGATCACAATCATACAATCACAATCATACAATCACAATCATACAATCACAATCATACGATCACAATCATACGATGACAATCATACAATTACTACTATACAATCATAATCATACAAAAACAATCATACAATCACAATCATACAATCACAATCATACAATCACAATAATACAATCACAATCATACAATCACAATCATACAATCACAATCATACAATCACAATCATACAATCACAATCATACAATCACAATCATACTATGACAATCATACAATCAAAATCATACAATTACAATCATACAATCACAATCATACTATCGCAATCATTCAATCACAATCATACAATCACAATACTACAGTCGCTATTATCCAATCACAATCATACAATCACAATCATACAATCACAATCATACAATCACAATCATACAATCACAATCATACAATCACAATCATACAATCACAATACTACAGTCACCATTATACAATCACAATCATACAATCACAATCATATAATCACAATCATACAATCACAATGATACAATCACCATCATACAATCACAATCATACAATCACAATCATACAATCACAATCATACAATCACAATCATACAGGCACAATCAAACAATCACTATCATACAATCACAATCATACAAAAACAATCATACAATCACAATCATACAATCACAATCGTACAATCGCAGTCGAACAATGACAACCATACGATCACAATCATACAATCACAATCATATAATCACAATCATACACTCGCAATCTTACAATCACAATCATACAATCAATATCATACAATCACAATCATACAATCACAATCATACAATCACAATCATACAATCACAATCATACAATCGCAATCAAACAATCACAATCAGACGATCGCAATCATACGATCACAATCATAAACTCACAAACATTCAATCACAATCATACAATCACAATCATACAATCACAATCATACAATCACAATCATACAATCACAATCATACAATCACAATCATACAATCACAATCATACAATCAAAATCATACAATCGCAATCATACGATCACAATCATACGATGACAATCATACAATTACTACTATACAATCACAATCATACAAATACAATCATACAATCACAATCATACTATAACAATCATACAATCAAAATCATACAATCACAATCATACAATCACAATCATACACTCACAATCATTCAATCACAATCATACAATCACAATACTACAGTCGCCATTATCCAATCACAATCATACAATCACAATCATACAATCACAATCACACAATCACAATCATACAATCACAATCATACAATCACAATCATACAATCACAATCATACAATCACAATCATACAATCACAATCATACAATCACAATCATACAATCACAATCATACAATCACAATCATACAATCACAATACTACAGTCACCATTATACAATCACAATCATACAATCACAATCATATAATCACAATCATACAATCACAATGATACAATCACCATCATACAATCACAATCATACAATCACAATCATACAATCACAATCATACAATCACTATCATACAATCACAATCATACAATCACAATCATACAATCGCAATCAAACAATCACCATCAGACGATCGCAATCATACGATCACAATCATATACTCACAATCATTCAATCACAATCATACAATCACAATCATACAATCACAATCATACAATCACAATCATACAATCACAATCATACAATCACAATCATACAATCACAATCATACAATCAAAATCATACAATCGCAATCATACGATCACAATCATACAATCACAATCATACAAAAACAATCATACAATCACAATCATACAATCACAATCGTACAATCGCAGTCGAACCATGACAGCCATACGATCACAATCATACAATCACAATCATACAATCACAATCATACACTCGCAATCTTACAATCACAATAATACAATCACAATCATACAATCACAATCATACAATCACAATCATACAATCACTATGATACAATCACAATCATACAATCACAATCATACAATCGCAATCAAACAATCACAATCAGACGATCGCAATCATACGACCACAATAATACACTCACATTAATTCAATCTCAATCATGCGATCACAATCACACAATCACAATCATACAATCGCAATCATACAATCACAATCATACAATCAAAATCATACAATCGCAATCATACGATCACAATCATACGATCACAATCATACGATCACAATCATACAATCACAATCATACAATCACAATCATACGATCACAATCATACGATGACAATCATACAATTACTACTATACAATCATAATCATACAAAAACAATCATACAATCACAATCATACAATCACAATCATACAATCACAATAATACAATCACAATCATACAATCACAATCATACAATCACAATCATACAATCACAATCATGCAATCACAATCATACAATCACAATCATACAATCACAATCATACGATGACAACCATACAATTACTACTATACAATCATAATCATACAAAAACAGTCATACAATCACAATCATACAATCACAATCATACAATCACAATAATACAATCAAAATCATACAATCACAATCATACAATCACAATCATACAATCACAATACTACAGTCGCCATTATCCAATCACAATCATACAATCACAATCATACAATCACAATCATACAATCACAATCATACAATCACAATCATACAATCACAATCATACAATCACAATCATACAATCACAATACTACAGTCACCATTATACAATCACAATCATACAATCACAATCATATAATCACAATCATACAATCACAATCATAGAACCATAATTATAAAACCACAATCAAACGATCACAATCATACAATCACAATCATACAATCACAATCATACAATCACAATCATACAATCACAATCATACAATCACAATCATACAATCACAATACTACAGTCGCCATTATCCAATCACAATCATACAATCACAATCATACAATCACAATACTACAGTCACCATTATACAATCACAATCATACAATCACAATCATACAATCACAATCATACAATCACAATCATACAATCACAATACTACAGTCGCCATTATCCAATCACAATCATACAATCACAATCATACTATCACAATCATACAATCACAATCATACAATCGCAATCAAACAATCACAATCATACGATCGCAATCATACAATCACAATCATACACTCACAATCATTCAATCACAATCATACAAGCACAATCATACAATCACAATCATACAATCACAATCATACAATCACAATCATACAATCACAATCATACAATCACAATCATACAATCACAATCATACAATCACAATCATACAATCACAATCATACAATCACAATCATACAATCACAATCATACAATCACAATCATACAATCACAATCATACAATCACAATCATACAATCATAATCATATAATCACACTTATAAAATTGCAATCATACAATCGCAATCATACAATCATAATCATACCATCACAATCATACAGGCACAATCATACAATCACCATCATACAATCACAATCATACAATCACAATCATACAATCACAATCATACAATCACAATCATACAATCACAATCATACTATGACAATCATACAATCAAAATCATACAATCACAATCATACAATCACAATCATACTATCACAATCATTCAATCACGATAATACAATCACAATCGTACAATCGCTATCGAACAATCACAACCATACGATCACAATCATACAATCACAACCGTACAATCACAATCATGCACTCGCAATCATACAATCACAATCATACTATCACAATCACACAATCACAATCATACAATCACAATCATACAATCACAATCATACAATCACAATCATACAATCACAATCATACAATCACAATCATACAATCACAATAATAGAACCATAATTATACAACCACAATCAAACGATCACAATCGTACAATCACAATCATACAATCACAATCATACAATCACAATTATACAATCACAATCATACAATCACAATCATACAATCACAATCATACAATCACAATCATACAATCACAATCATACAATCACAATACTACAGGCGCCATTATACAATCACAATCATACAATGACAATCATATAATCACAATCATACTATCACAATCACACAATCACAATGATACAATCACAATCATACAATCACAATCATACAAACACAATCATACAATCATAATCATGCAATAACAATCATACAATCAAAATCATACAAGCGCAATCATACGATCACAATCATACAATCACAATCAAAGAATCACAATCATACAATCACAATCATACAATCACAATCATACAAAAACAATCATACAATCACAATCATACAATCGCAATCATACAATTACAATCACCCAAATACAATCATACAATCACAATCATACAATCACAATAATACAATCGCAATCAAACAATCACAATCATACGATCGCAATCATACAACCACAATCATACACTCACAATCATTCAATCACAATCATACAATCACAATCATACAATCACAACCATACAATCACAATCATACAATCACAATCATACAATCATAATCATATAATCACACTCATAAAATTGCAATCATACAATCGCAATCATACGATCACAATCATAAACTCACAATCATTCAATCACAATCATACAATCACAATCATACAATCACAATCATACAATCACAATCATACAATCAAAATCATACAATCGCAATCATACGATCACAATCATACGATGACAATCATACAATTACTACTATACAATCACAATCATACAAATACAATCATACAATCACAATCATACTATAACAATCATACAACTAAAATCATACAATCACAATCATACAATCACAATCATACACTCACAATCATTCAATCACAATCATACAATCACAATACTACAGTCGCCATTATCCAATCACAATCATACAATCACAATCATACAATCACAATCATACAATCACAATCATACAATCACAATCATACAATCACAATCATACAATCACAATCATACAATCACAATCATACAATCACAATCATACAATCACAATACTACAGTCACCATTATACAATCACAATCATACAATCACAATCATATAATCACAATCATACAATCACAATGATACAATCACCATCATACAATCACAATCATACAATCACAATCATACAATCACAATCATACAATCACTATCATACAATCACAATCATACAATCACAATCATACAATCGCAATCACACAATCGCAATCAAACAATCACCATCAGACGATCGCAATCATACGATCACAATCATAAACTCACAATCATACAATCACAATCATACAATCACAATCATGCAATCACAATCATACAATCACAATCATACGATGACAATCATACAATTACTACTATACAATCATAATCATACAAAAACAGTCATACAATCACAATCATACAATCACAATCATACAATCACAATAATACAATCAAAATCATACAATCACAATCATACAATCACAATCATACAATCACAATACTACAGTCGCCATTATCCAATCACAATCATACAATCACAATCATACAATCACAATCATACAATCACAATCATACAATCACAATCATACAATCACAATCATACAATCACAATCATACAATCACAATCATACAATCACAATCATACAATCACAATACTACAGTCACCATTATACAATCACAATCATACAATCACAATCATATAATCACAATCATACAATCACAATCATAGAACCATAATTATAAAACCACAATCAAACGATCACAATCATACAATCACAATCATACAATCACAATCATACAATCACAATCATACAATCACAATCATACAATCACAATCATACAATCACAATCATACAATCACAATACTACAGTCGCCATTATCCAATCACAATCATACAATCACAATACTACAGTCACCATTATACAATCACAATCATACAATCACAATCATACAATCACAATCATACAATCACAATCATACAATCACAATACTACAGTCGCCATTATCCAATCACAATCATACAATCACAATCATACTATCACAATCATACAATCACAATCATACAATCGCAATCAAACAATCACAATCATACGATCGCAATCATACAATCACAATCATACACTCACAATCATTCAATCACAATCATACAAGCACAATCATACAATCACAATCATACAATCACAATCATACAATCACAATCATACAATCACAATCATACAATCACAATCATACAATCACAATCATACAATCACAATCATACAATCACAATCATACAATCACAATCATACAATCACAATCATACAATCACAATCATACAATCACAATCATACAATCATAATCATATAATCACACTTATAAAATTGCAATCATACAATCGCAATCATACAATCATAATCATACCATCACAATCATACAGGCACAATCATACAATCACCATCATACAATCACAATCATACAATCACAATCATACAATCACAATCATACAATCACAATCATACAATCACAATCATACTATGACAATCATACAATCAAAATCATACAATCACAATCATACAATCACAATCATACTATCACAATCATTCAATCACGATAATACAATCACAATCGTACAATCGCTATCGAACAATCACAACCATACGATCACAATCATACAATCACAACCGTACAATCACAATCATGCACTCGCAATCATACAATCACAATCATACTATCACAATCACACAATCACAATCATACAATCACAATCATACAATCACAATCATACAATCACAATCATACAATCACAATCATACAATCACAATCATACAATCACAATAATAGAACCATAATTATACAACCACAATCAAACGATCACAATCGTACAATCACAATCATACAATCACAATCATACAATCACAATCATACAATCACAATCATACAATCACAATCATACAATCACAATCATACAATCACAATCATACAATCACAATACTACAGGCGCCATTATACAATCACAATCATACAATGACAATCATATAATCACAATCATACAATCACAATGATACAATCACAATCATACAATCACAATCATACAAACACAATCATACAATCATAATCATGCAATAACAATCATACAATCAAAATCATACAAGCGCAATCATACGATCACAATCATACAATCACAATCAAAGAATCACAATCATACAATCACAATCATACAATCACAATCATACAATCACAATCATACAAAAACAATCATACAATCACAATCATACAATCGCAATCATACAATTACAATCACCCAAATACAATCATACAATCACAATCATACAATCACAATAATACAATCGCAATCAAACAATCACAATCATACGATCGCAATCATACAACCACAATCATACACTCACAATCATTCAATCACAATCATACAATCACAATCATACAAAAACAATCATACAATCACAATCAAAGAATCACAATCATACAATCACAATCATACAATCACAATCATACAAAAACAATCATACAATCACAATCATACAATCGCAATCATACAATTACAATCACCCAAATACAATCATACAATCACAATCATACAATCACAATAATACAATCGCAATCAAACAATCACAATCATACGATCGCAATCATACAACCACAATCATACACTCACAATCATTCAATCACAATCATACAATCACAATCATACAAAAACAATCATACAATCACAATCATGCAATCACAATCATACAATCGCAATCAAACAATCACAATCATACGATCGCAATCATACAATCACAATCATACACTCACAATCATTCAATCACAATCATACAATCACAATCATACAATCACGATCATACAATCACAATCATACAATCACAATCATACAATCATAATCATATAATCACACTCATAAAATTGCAATCATACAATCGCAATCATACGATCACAATCATAAACTCACAATCATTCAATCACAATCATACAATCACAATCATACAATCACAATCATACAATCACAATCATACAATCACAATCATACAATCACAATCATACAATCAAAATCATACAATCGCAATCATACGATCACAATCATACGATGACAATCATACAATTACTACTATACAATCACAATCATACAAATACAATCATACAATCACAATCATACTATAACAATCATACAACTAAAATCATACAATCACAATCATACAATCACAATCATACACTCACAATCATTCAATCACAATCATACAATCACAATACTACAGTCGCCATTATCCAATCACAATCATACAATCACAATCATACAATCACAATCATACAATCACAATCATACAATCACAATCATACAATCACAATCATACAATCACAATCATACAATCACAATCATACAATCACAATACTACAGTCACCATTATACAATCACAATCATACAATCACAATCATATAATCACAATCATACAATCACAATGATACAATCACCTTCATACAATCACAATCATACAATCACAATCATACAATCACAATCATACAATCACTATCATACAATCACAATCATACAATCACAATCATACAATCGCAATCATACAATCGCAATCAAACAATCACCATCAGACGATCGCAATCATACGATCACAATCATAAACTCACAATCATTCAATCACAATCATACAATCACAATCATACAATCACAATCATACAATCACAATCATACAATCACAATCATACAATCACAATAATACAATCACAATCATACAATCACAATCATACAATCACAATCATACAATCACAATCATACAATCACAATCATACTATGACAATCATACAATCAAAATCATACAATTACAATCATACAATCACAATCATACTATCGCAATCATTCAATCACAATCATACAATCACAATACTACAGTCGCTATTATCCAATCACAATCATACAATCACAATCATACAATCACAATCATACAATCACAATCATACAATCACAATACTACAGTCACCATTATACAATCACAATCATACAATCACAATCATATAATCACAATCATACAATCACAATGATACAATCACCATCATACAATCACAATCATACAATCACAATCATACAATCACAATCATACAATCACAATCATACAGGCACAATCAAACAATCACTATCATACAATCACAATCATACAAAAACAATCATACAATCACAATCATACAATCACAATCGTACAATCGCAGTCGAACAATGACAACCATACGATCACAATCATACAATCACAATCATATAATCACAATCATACACTCGCAATCTTACAATCACAATCATACAATCAATATCATACAATCACAATCATACAATCACAATCATACAATCACAATCATACAATCACAATCATACAATCGCAATCAAACAATCACAATCAGACGATCGCAATCATACGATCACAATCATAAACTCACAAACATTCAATCACAATCATACAATCACAATCATACAATCACAATCATACAATCACAATCATACAATCACAATCATACAATCACAATCATACAATCACAATCATACAATCAAAATCATACAATCGCAATCATACGATCACAATCATACGATGACAATCATACAATTACTACTATACAATCACAATCATACAAATACAATCATACAATCACAATCATACTATAACAATCATACAATCAAAATCATACAATCACAATCATACAATCACAATCATACACTCACAATCATTCAATCACAATCATACAATCACAATACTACAGTCGCCATTATCCAATCACAATCATACAATCACAATCATACTATCACAATCATACAATCACAATCATACAATCACAATCATACAATCACAATACTACAGTCACCATTATACAATCACAATCATACAATCACAATCATATAATCACAATCATACAATCACAATGATACAATCACCATCATACAATCACAATCATACAATCACAATCATACAATCACAATCATACAATCACTATCATACAATCACAATCATACAATCACAATCATACAATCGCAATCAAACAATCACCATCAGACGATCGCAATCATACGATCACAATCATATACTCACAATCATTCAATCACAATCATACAATCACAATCATACAATCACAATCATACAATCACAATCATACAATCACAATCATACAATCAAAATCATACAATCGCAATCATACGATCACAATCATACGATGACAATCATACAATTACTACTATACAATCACAATCATACAAATACAATCATACAATCACAATCATACTATAACAATCATACAACTAAAATCATACAATCACAATCATACAATCACAATCATACACTCACAATCATTCAATCACAATCATACAATCACAATACTACAGTCGCCATTATCCAATCACAATCATACAATCACAATCATACAATCACAATCATACAATCACAATCATACAATCACAATCATACAATCACAATCATACAATCACAATCATACAATCACAATCATACAATCACAATCATACAATCACAATCATACAATCACAATACTACAGTCACCATTATACAATCACAATCATACAATCGCAATCATATAATCACAATCATACAATCACAATGATACAATCACCATCATACAATCACAATCATACAATCACAATCATACAATCACAATCATACAATCACTATCATACAATCACAATCATACAATCACAATCATACAATCGCAATCATACAATCGCAATCAAACAATCACCATCAGACGATCGCAATCATACGATCACAATCATAAACTCACAATCATTCAATCACAATCATACAATCACAATCATACAATCACAATCATACAATCACAATCATAGAATCACAATCATACAATCACAATCATACAATCACAATAATACAATCACAATCATACAATCACAATCATACAATCACAATCATATAATCACAATCATACAATCACAATCATACTATGACAATCATACAATCAAAATCATACAATTACAATCATACAATCACAATCATACTATCGCAATCATTCAATCACAATCATACAATCACAATACTACAGTCGCTATTATCCAATCACAATCATACAATCACAATCATACAATCACAATCATACAATCACAATCATACAATCACAATCATACAATCACAATCATACAATCACAATACTACAGTCACCATTATACAATCACAATCATACAATCACAATCATATAATCACAATCATACAATCACAATGATACAATCACCATCATACAATCACAATCATACAATCACAATCATACAATCACAATCATACAATCACAATCATACAGGCACAATCAAACAATCACTATCATACAATCACAATCATACAAAAACAATCATACAATCACAATCATACAATCACAATCGTACAATCGCAGTCGAACAATGACAACCATACGATCACAATCATACAATCACAATCATATAATCACAATCATACACTCGCAATCTTACAATCACAATCATACAATCAATATCATACAATCACAATCATACAATCACAATCATACAATCACAATCATACAATCACAATCATACAATCGCAATCAAACAATCACAATCAGACGATCGCAATCATACGATCACAATCATAAACTCACAAACATTCAATCACAATCATACAATCACAATCATACAATCACAATCATACAATCACAATCATACAATCACAATCATACAATCACAATCATACAATCAAAATCATACAATCGCAATCATACGATCACAATCATACGATGACAATCATACAATTACTACTATACAATCACAATCATACAAATACAATCATACAATCACAATCATACTATAACAATCATACAATCAAAATCATACAATCACAATCATACAATCACAATCATACACTCACAATCATTCAATCACAATCATACAATCACAATACTACAGTCGCCATTATCCAATCACAATCATACAATCACAATCATACAATCACAATCATACAATCACAATCATACAATCACAATCATACAATCACAATACTACAGTCACCATTATACAATCACAATCATACAATCACAATCATATAATCACAATCATACAATCACAATGATACAATCACCATCATACAATCACAATCATACAATCACAATCATACAATCACAATCATACAATCACTATCATACAATCACAATCATACAATCACAATCATACAATCGCAATCAAACAATCACCATCAGACGATCGCAATCATACGATCACAATCATATACTCACAATCATTCAATCACAATCATACAATCACAATCATACAATCACAATCATACAATCACAATCATACAATCACAATCATACAATCACAATCATACAATCACAATCATACAATCAAAATCATACAATCGCAATCATACGATCACAATCATACAATCACAATCATACAAAAACAATCATACAATCACAATCATACAATCACAATCGTACAATCGCAGTCGAACCATGACAGCCATACGATCACAATCATACAATCACAATCATACAATCACAATCATACACTCGCAATCTTACAATCACAATAATACAATCACAATCATACAATCACAATCATACAATCACTATGATACAAAAACAATCATACAATCACAATCATACAATCACAATCGTACAATCGCAGTCGAACCATGACAGCCATACGATCACAATCATACAATCACAATCATACAATCACAATCATACACTCGCAATCTTACAATCACAATAATACAATCACAATCATACAATCACAATCATACAATCACTATGATACAATCACAATCATACAATCACAATCATACAATCGCAATCAAACAATCACAATCAGACGATCGCAATCATACGACCACAATAATACACTCACATTAATTCAATCTCAATCATGCGATCACAATCACACAATCACAATCATACAATCGCAATCATACAATCACAATCATACAATCAAAATCATACAATCGCAATCATACGATCACAATCATACGATCACAATCATACAATCACAATCATACAATCACAATCATACAATCACAATCATACGATCACAATCATACGATGTCAATCATACAATTACTACTATACAATCATAATCATACAAAAACAGTCATACAATCACAATCATACAATCACAATCATACAATCACAATAATACAATCACAATCATACAATCACAATCATACAATCACAATCATACAATCACAATCATACAATCACAATCATACAATCACAATCATACAATCACAATCATACGATGACAATCATACAATTACTACTATACAATCATAATCATACAAAAACAGTCATACAATCACAATCATACAATCACAATCATACAATCACAATAATACAATCAAAATCATACAATCACAATCATACAATCACAATCATACAATCACAATCATACAATCACAATCATACAATCACAATACTACAGTCACCATTATACAATCACAATCATACAATCACAATCATATAATCACAATCATACAATCACAATCATAGAACCATAATTATAAAACCACAATCAAACGATCACAATCATACAATCACAATCATACAATCACAATCATACAATCACAATCATACAATCGCAATCAAACAATCACAATCAGACGATCGCAATCATACGATCACAATTATAAACTCACAATCATTCAATCACAATCATACAATCACAATCATACAATCACAATCATACAATCAAAATCATACAATCGCAATCATACGATCACAATCATACGATGACTAACATACAATTACTACTATACAATCACAATCATACAAATACAATCATACAGTCACAATCATACTATAACAATCATACAATCAAAATCATACAATCACAATCATACAATCACAATCATACAATCACAATCATAAAATCACAATCATACAATCACAATCATATAATCACAATCATACAATCACAATGATACAATCACAATCATACGATCGCAATCGTACAATCACAATCATACACTCACAATCATTCAATCACAATCATACAATCACAATACTACAGTCGCCATCATACAATCACAATCATACAATCACAATCATACAGTAACAATCATACTATGACAATCATACAATTACTACTATACAATCACAATCATACGATCGCAATCATACAATCACAACCATACACTCACAATCATTCAATCACAATCATACAATCACAATCATACAATCACAATCATACAATCACAATCATACAATCACAATCATACAATCACAATCGTACAATCACAATCATACAATCACAATCATACAATCACAATCATACAATCACAATCATACAATCACAATCATATAATCACACTCATAAAATTGCAATCATACAATCGCAATCATACAATCACAATCATACCATCACAATCATACAGGCACAATCATACAATCACTATCATACAATCACAATCATACAAAAACAATCATACAATCACAATCATACAATCACAACCGTACAATCGCAGTCGAACAATGACAACCATACGATCACAATCATACAATCACAATCATATAATCACAATCATACACTCGCAGTCTTACAATCACAATCATACAATCACAATCATACAATCACAATCATACAATCACAATCATATAATCACAATCATACAATCACAATGATACAATCACAATCATACGATCGCAATCATACAATCACAATCATACACTCACAATCATTCAATCACAATCATACAATCACAATCATACAATCACAATCATACAATCACAATCATACAATCACAATCATACAATCGCAATCATACGATCACAATCATACGATCACAATCATACAATCACAATCATACTATAACAATCATACAATCAAAATCATACAATTACAATCATACAATCACAATCATACTATCACAATCATTCAATCACGATAATACAATCACAATCGTACAATCGCAATCGAACAATCGCAACCATACGATCACAATCATACAATCACAATCATACAATCACAATCATGCACTCGCAATCATACAATCACAATCATACTATCACAATCACACAATCACAATCATACAATCACAATCATACTATCACAATCATACAATCACAATCATACAATCACAATCATACAATCACAATAATAGAACCATAATTATACAACCACAATCAAACGATCACAATCACACAATCACAATCATACAATCACAATCATACAATCACAATCATACAATCACAATCATACAATCACAATCATACAATCACAATCATACAATCACAATCATACAATCACAATCATACAATCACAATCATACAATCACAATCATACAATCACAATCATACAATCACAATCATACAATCACAATCATACAATCAAAATCATACAATCGCAATCATACGGTCACAGTCATACACTCGCTATCTTACAATCACAATCATACAATCACAATCATACAATCACAATCATACAATCACAATCATACCATCACAATCATACAGGCACAATCATACAATCACTGTCATACAATCACAATCATACAAAAACAATCATACAATCACAATCATACAATCGCAATCAAACAATCACAATCAGACGATCGCAATCATACAATCACTATCATACAATCACAATCATACAAAAACAATCATACAATCACAATCATACAATCACAATCATGCACTCGCAATCATACAATCACAATCATACTATCACAATCACACAATCACAATCATACAATCACAATCATACAATCACAATCATACAATCACAATCATACAATCACAATCATACAATCACAATCCTACAATCACAATCATACAATCACAATCATACAATCACAATCATACAATCACAATCATTCAATCACAATCATTCAATCACAATCATACGATCGCAATCATACAATCACAATCATACACTCACAATCATTCAATCACATACATACAATCACAATCATACAATCACAATCATACAATCACAATCATACAATCACAATCATACAATCACAATAATAGAACCATAATTATACAACCACAATCAAACGATCACAATCACACAGTCACAATCATATAATCACAATCATACACTCGCAATCTTACAATCACAATCATACAATCAATATCATACAATCACAATCATACAATCACAATCATACAATCGCAATCAAACAATCACAATCATACAATCACAATCATACAATCACAATCATACAATCACAATAATAGAACCATAATTATACAACCACAATCAAACGATCACAATCACACAATCACAATCATACAATCACAATCATACAATCACAATCATACAATCACAATCATACAATCACAATCATACAATCACAATCATACAATCACAATCATACACTCACAATCATTCAATCACAATCATACAATCACAATACTACAGTCGCCATCATACAATCACAATCATACAATCGCAATCATACAGTAACAATCATACTATGACAATCATACAATTACTACTATACAATCACAATCATACGATCGCAATCATACAACCACAATCAAACGATCACAATCACACAATCACAATCATATAATCACAATCATACACTCGCAATCTTACAATCACAATCATACACTCACAATCATTCAATCACAATCATACAATCACAATCATACAATCACAATCATACAATCACAATCATACGATCACAATCATACAATCGCAATCATACTATCACAATCACACAATCACAATCATACAATCACAATCATACTGTCACAATCATACAATCACAATCATACAATCACAATCATACAATCACAATAATAGAACCATAATTATACAACCACAATCAAACGATCACAATCGCACAATCACAATCATACAATCACAATCATACAATCACAATCATACAATCACAATCATACAATCACAATCATACAATCACAATCATACAATCACAATCATACAATCACAATCATACAATCACAATCATACAATCACAATCATACAATCACAATCATACAATCACAATCATACAATCACAATCATACAATCACAATCATACAATCAAAATCATACAATCGCAATCATACGGTCACAGTCATACGATCACAATCATACAATCACAATCATACAATCACAATCATACAATCACAATCATACAATCACAATCATACAATCACAATCATACAATCACAATCATACAATCACAATCATACAATCACAATCATACAATCACAATCATACAATCACAATCATACAATCACAATCATACAATCACAATCATACAATCAAAATCATACAATCGCAATCATACGGTCACAGTCATACGATCACAATCATACAATCACAATCATACAATCACAATCATACAATCACAATCATACAATCACAATCATACAATCACAATCATACAATCACAATCATACAATCACAATCATACAATCACAATCATACGATGACAATCATACAATTACTACTATACAATCATAATCATACAAAAACAGTCATACAATCACAATCATACAATCACAATCATACAATCACAATAATACAACCAAAATCATACAATCACAATCATACAATCACAATCATACAATCACAATACTACAGTCGCCATTATCCAATCACAATCATACAATCACAATCATACAATCACAATCATACAATCACAATCATACAATCACAATCATACAATCACAATCATACAATCACAATACTACAGTCACCATTATACAATCACAATCATACAATCACAATCATATAATCACAATCATACAATCACAATCATAGAACCATAATTATAAAACCACAATCAAACGATCACAATCATACAATCACAATCATACAATCACAATCATACAATCACAATCATACAATCACAATCATACAATCACAATCATACAATCACAATCATACAATCACAATACTACAGTCGCCATTATACAATCACAATCGTACAATGACAATCATATAGTCACAATCATACAATCACAATGATACAATCACAATCATACAAACACAATCATACAATCACAATCATACAATCACTACCATACCATCACAATCATACTATCACAATCATACAATCACAATCATACAATCGCAATCAAACAATCAAAATCATACGATCGCAATCATACAATCACAATCATACACTCACAATCATTCAATCACAATCATACAAGCACAATCATACAATCACAATCATACAATCACAATCATACAATCACAATCATACGATGACAATCATACAATTACTACTATACAATCATAATCATACAAAAACAATCATAAAATCACAATCATACAATCACAATCATACAATCACAATAATACAATCAAAATCATACAATCACAATCATACAATCACAATCATACTATGACAATCATCCAATTAAAATCATACAATCACAATTACACAATCACAATCATACTATCACAATCATTCAATCACGTTAATACAATCATAATCGTACAATCGCAATCGAACAATCACAACCATACGATCACAATCATACAATCACAATCATACAATCACAATCATGCACTCGCAATCATACAATCACAATCATACTATCCCAATCACACAATCACAATCATACAATCACAATCATACAATCACAATCATACAATCACAATCATACAATCACAATCATACAATCACAATCATACAATCACAATCATACAATCACAATCATACAATCACAATCATACAATCACAATCATACAATCACAATCATACAATCACAATCAAAGAATCACAATCATTCAATCACAATCATACGATCGCAATCATACAATCACAATCATACACTCACAATCATTCAATCACATACATACAATCACAATCATACAATCACAATCATACAATCACAATCATACAATCACAATCATACAATCACAATCATACAATCACAATCATACAATCACAATCATACAATCACAATCATACACTCACAATCATTCAATCACAATCATACAATCACAATACTACAGTCGCCATCATACAATCACAATCATACAATCGCAATCATACAGTAACAATCATACTATGACAATCATACAATTACTACTATACAATCACAATCATACGATCGCAATCATACAACCACAATCAAACGATCACAATCACACAATCACAATCATATAATCACAATCATACACTCGCAATCTTACAATCACAATCATACACTCACAATCATTCAATCACAATCATACAATCACAATCATACAATCACAATCATACAATCACAATCATACGATCACAATCATACAATCGCAATCATACTATCACAATCACACAATCACAATCATACAATCACAATCATACTGTCACAATCATACAATCACAATCATACAATCACAATCATACAATCACAATAATAGAACCATAATTATACAACCATAATCAAACGATCACAATCGCACAATCACAATCATACAATCACAATCATACAATCACAATCATACAATCACAATCATACAATCACAATCATACAATCACAATCATACAATCACAATCATACAATCACAATCATACAATCACAATCATACAATCACAATCATACAATCACAATCATACAATCACAATCATACAATCACAATCATACAATCACAATCATACAATCAAAATCATACAATCGCAATCATACGGTCACAGTCATACGATCACAATCATACAATCACAATCATACAATCACAATCATACAATCACAATCATACAATCACAATCATACAATCACAATCATACAATCACAATCATACAATCACAATCATACAATCACAATCATACAATCACAATCATACAATCACAATACTACAGTCACCATTATACAATCACAATCATACAATCACAATCATATAATCACAATCATACAATCACAATCATAGAACCATAATTATAAAACCACAATCAAACGATCACAATCATACAATCACAATCATACAATCACAATCATACAATCACAATCATACAATCACAATCATACAATCACAATCATACAATCACAATCATACAATCACAATACTACAGTCGCCATTATACAATCACAATCGTACAATGACAATCATATAGTCACAATCATACAATCACAATGATACAATCACAATCATACAAACACAATCATAAAATCACAATCATACAATCACTACCATACCATCACAATCATACTATCACAATCATACAATCACAATCATACAATCGCAATCAAACAATCAAAATCATACGATCGCAATCATACAATCACAATCATACACTCACAATCATTCAATCACAATCATACAAGCACAATCATACAATCACAATCATACAATCACAATCATACAATCACAATCATACGATGACAATCATACAATTACTACTATACAATCATAATCATACAAAAACAATCATAAAATCACAATCATACAATCACAATCATACAATCACAATAATACAATCAAAATCATACAATCACAATCATACAATCACAATCATACTATGACAATCATCCAATTAAAATCATACAATCACAATTACACAATCACAATCATACTATCACAATCATTCAATCACGTTAATACAATCATAATCGTACAATCGCAATCGAACAATCACAACCATACGATCACAATCATACAATCACAATCATACAATCACAATCATGCACTCGCAATCATACAATCACAATCATACTATCCCAATCACACAATCACAATCATACAATCACAATCATACAATCACAATCATACAATCACAATCATACAATCACAATCATACAATCACAATCATACAATCACAATCATACAATCACAATCATACAATCACAATCATACAATCACAATCATACAATCACAATCAAAGAATCACAATCATTCAATCACAATCATACGATCGCAATCATACAATCACAATCATACACTCACAATCATTCAATCACATACATACAATCACAATCATACAATCACAATCATACAATCACAATCATACAATCACAATCATACAATCACAATCATACAATCACAATCATACAATCACAATCATACAATCACAATCATACAATCACAATACTACAGTCACCATTATACAATCACAATCATACAATCACAATCATATAATCACAATCATACAATCACAATCATAGAACCATAATTATAAAACCACAATCAAACGATCACAATCATACAATCACAATCATACAATCACAATCATACAATCACAATACTACAGTCGCCATTATACAATCACAATCATACAATCACAATGATACAATCACAATCATACAATCACAATCATACAAACACAATCATACAATCATAATCATACAATCACAATCATAAAAAAACAATCATACAATCACAATCATGCAATCACAATCATACAATCACAATCATACAATCACAATCATACAATTACAATCATACAATCACAATCATACAACCGCAATCATACAATCACAATCATACAATCACAATCATACAATCACAATACTACAGTCGCCATTATCCAATCACAATCATACAATCACAATCATACAATCACAATCATACAATCACAATCATACAATCACAATCATACAATCACAATCATACAATCACAATACTACAGTCACCCTTATACAATCACAATCATACAATCACAATCATATAATCACAATCATACAATCACAATGATACAATCACCATCATACAATCACAATCATACAGTAACAATCACACGATGACAATCATACAATTACTACTATACAATCACAATCATACAAAAACAATCATACTATCACAATCATACAAACACAATCATACAATCACAATCATACAATCACTACCATACCATCACAATCATACTATCACAATCATACAATCACAATCATACAATCGCAATGAAACAATCACAATCATACGATCGCAATCATACAATCACAATCATACACTCACAATCATTCAATCACAATCATACAAGCACAATCATACAATCACAATCATACAATCACAATCATACAATCACAATCATACAATCACAATCATACAATCACAATCATACAATCACAATCATACAATCACAATCATACAATCACAATCATACAATCACAATCATACAATCACAATCATACAATCACAATCATACAATCACAATCATACAATCACAATCATACAACCGCAATCATACAATCACAATCATACAATCACAATCATACAATCACAATACTACAGTCGCCATTATCCAATCACAATCATACAATCACAATCATACAATCACAATCATACAATCACAATCATACAATCACAATCATACAATCACAATCATACAATCACAATCATACAATCACAATCATACAATCACAATACTACAGTCACCATTATACAATCACAATCATACAATCACAATCATACAATCACAATCATACAATCACAATCATACAAAAACAATCATACAATCACAATCATACAATCGCAATCATACAATTACAATCACCCAAATACAATCATACAATCACAATCATACAATCACAATAATACAATCGCAATCAAACAATCACAATCATACGATCGCAATCATACAACCACAATCATACACTCACAATCATTCAATCACAATCATACAATCACAATCATACAAAAACAATCATACAATCACAATCAAAGAATCACAATCATACAATCACAATCATACAATCACAATCATACAAAAACAATCATACAATCACAATCATACAATCGCAATCATACAATTACAATCACCCAAATACAATCATACAATCACAATCATACAATCACAATAATACAATCGCAATCAAACAATCACAATCATACGATCGCAATCATACAACCACAATCATACACTCACAATCATTCAATCACAATCATACAATCACAATCATACAAAAACAATCATACAATCACAATCATGCAATCACAATCATACAATCGCAATCAAACAATCACAATCATACGATCGCAATCATACAATCACAATCATACACTCACAATCATTCAATCACAATCATACAATCACAATCATACAATCACAATCATACAATCACAATCATACAATCACAATCATACAATCATAATCATATAATCACACTCATAAAATTGCAATCATACAATCGCAATCATACGATCACAATCATAAACTCACAATCATTCAATCACAATCATACAATCACAATCATACAATCACAATCATACAATCACAATCATACAATCACAATCATACAATCAAAATCATACAATCGCAATCATACGATCACAATCATACGATGACAATCATACAATTACTACTATACAATCACAATCATACAAATACAATCATACAATCACAATCATACTATAACAATCATACAACTAAAATCATACAATCACAATCATACAATCACAATCATACACCCACAATCATTCAATCACAATCATACAATCACAATACTACAGTCGCCATTATCCAATCACAATCATACAATCACAATCATACAATCACAATCATACAATCACAATCATACAATCACAATCATACAATCACAATCATACAATCACAATCATACAATCACAATCATACAATCACAATCATACAATCACAATACTACAGTCACCATTATACAATCACAATCATACAATCACAATCATATAATCACAATCATACAATCACAATGATACAATCACCTTCATACAATCACAATCATACAATCACAATCATACAATCACAATCATACAATCACTATCATACAATCACAATCATACAATCACAATCATACAATCGCAATCATACAATCGCAATCAAACAATCACCATCAGACGATCGCAATCATACGATCACAATCATAAACTCACAATCATTCAATCACAATCATACAATCACAATCATACAATCACAATCATACAATCACAATCATACAATCACAATCATACAATCACAATCATACAATCACAATAATACAATCACAATCATACAATCACAATCATACAATCACAATCATACAATCACAATCATACAATCACAATCATACTATGACAATCATACAATCAAAATCATACAATTACAATCATACAATCACAATCATACTATCGCAATCATTCAATCACAATCATACAATCACAATACTACAGTCGCTATTATCCAATCACAATCATACAATCACAATCATACAATCACAATCATACAATCACAATCATACAATCACAATCATACAATCACAATCATACAATCACAATACTACACTCACCATTATACAATCACAATCATACAATCACAATCATATAATCACAATCATACAATCACAATGATACAATCACCATCATACAATCACAATCATACAATCACAATCATACAATCACAATCATACAATCACAATCATACAGGCACAATCAAACAATCACTATCATACAATCACAATCATACAAAAACAATCATACAATCACAATCATACAATCACAATCGTACAATCGCAGTCGAACAATGACAACCATACGATCACAATCATACAATCACAATCATATAATCACAATCATACACTCGCAATCTTACAATCACAATCATACAATCAATATCATACAATCACAATCATACAATCACAATCATACAATCACAATCATACAATCACAATCATACAATCGCAATCAAACAATCACAATCAGACGATCGCAATCATACGATCACAATCATAATCTCACAAACATTCAATCACAATCATACAATCACAATCATACAATCACAATCATACAATCACAATCATACAATCACAATCATACAATCACAATCATACAATCACAATCATACAATCAAAATCATACAATCGCAATCATACGATCACAATCATACGATGACAATCATACAATTACTACTATACAATCACAATCATACAAATACAATCATACAATCACAATCATACTATAACAATCATACAATCAAAATCATACAATCACAATCATACAATCACAATCATACACTCACAATCATTCAATCACAATCATACAATCACAATACTACAGTCGCCATTATCCAATCACAATCATACAATCACAATCATACTATCACAATCATACAATCACAATCATACAATCACAATCATACAATCACAATACTACAGTCACCATTATACAATCACAATCATACAATCACAATCATATAATCACAATCATACAATCACAATGATACAATCACCATCATACAATCACAATCATACAATCACAATCATACAATCACAATCATACAATCACTATCATACAATCACAATCATACAATCACAATCATACAATCGCAATCAAACAATCACCATCAGACGATCGCAATCATACGATCACAATCATATACTCACAATCATTCAATCACAATCATACAATCACAATCATACAATCACAATCATACAATCACAATCATACAATCACAATCATACAATCACAATCATACAATCAAAATCATACAATCGCAATCATACGATCACAATCATACGATGACAATCATACAATTACTACTATACAATCACAATCATACAAATACAATCATACAATCACAATCATACTATAACAATCATACAACTAAAATCATACAATCACAATCATACAATCACAATCATACACTCACAATCATTCAATCACAATCATACAATCACAATACTACAGTCGCCATTATCCAATCACAATCATACAATCACAATCATACAATCACAATCATACAATCACAATCATACAATCACAATCATACAATCACAATCATACAATCACAATCATACAATCACAATCATACAATCACAATACTACAGTCACCATTATACAATCACAATCATACAATCGCAATCATATAATCACAATCATACAATCACAATGATACAATCACCATCATACAATCACAATCATACAATCACAATCATACAATCACAATCATACAATCACTATCATACAATCACAATCATACAATCACAATCATACAATCGCAATCATACAATCGCAATCAAACAATCACCATCAGACGATCGCAATCATACGATCACAATCATAAACTCACAATCATTCAATCACAATCATACAATCACAATCATACAATCACAATCATACAATCACAATCATACAATCACAATCATACAATCACAATCATACAATCACAATAATACAATCACAATCATACAATCACAATCATACAATCACAATCATATAATCACAATCATACAATCACAATCATACTATGACAATCATACAATCAAAATCATACAATTACAATCATACAATCACAATCATACTATCGCAATCATTCAATCACAATCATACAATCACAATACTACAGTCGCTATTATCCAATCACAATCATACAATCACAATCATACAATCACAATCATACAATCACAATCATACAATCACAATCATACAATCACAATCATACAATCACAATACTACAGTCACCATTATACAATCACAATCATACAATCACAATCATATAATCACAATCATACAATCACAATGATACAATCACCATCATACAATCACAATCATACAATCACAATCATACAATCACAATCATACAATCACAATCATACAGGCACAATCAAACAATCACTATCATACAATCACAATCATACAAAAACAATCATACAATCACAATCATACAATCACAATCGTACAATCGCAGTCGAACAATGACAACCATACGATCACAATCATACAATCACAATCATATAATCACAATCATACACTCGCAATCTTACAATCACAATCATACAATCAATATCATACAATCACAATCATACAATCACAATCATACAATCACAATCATACAATCACAATCATACAATCGCAATCAAACAATCACAATCAGACGATCGCAATCATACGATCACAATCATAAACTCACAAACATTCAATCACAATCATACAATCACAATCATACAATCACAATCATACAATCACAATCATACAATCACAATCATACAATCACAATCATACAATCACAATCATACAATCAAAATCATACAATCGCAATCATACGATCACAATCATACGATGACAATCATACAATTACTACTATACAATCACAATCATACAAATACAATCATACAATCACAATCATACTATAACAATCATACAATCAAAATCATACAATCACAATCATACAATCACAATCATACACTCACAATCATTCAATCACAATCATACAATCACAATACTACAGTCGCCATTATCCAATCACAATCATACAATCACAATCATACAATCACAATCATACAATCACAATCATACAATCACAATCATACAATCACAATACTACAGTCACCATTATACAATCACAATCATACAATCACAATCATATAATCACAATCATACAATCACAATGATACAATCACCATCATACAATCACAATCATACAATCACAATCATACAATCACAATCATACAATCACTATCATACAATCACAATCATACAATCACAATCATACAATCGCAATCAAACAATCACCATCAGACGATCGCAATCATACGATCACAATCATATACTCACAATCATTCAATCACAATCATACAATCACAATCATACAATCACAATCATACAATCACAATCATACAATCACAATCATACAATCACAATCATACAATCACAATCATACAATCAAAATCATACAATCGCAATCATACGATCACAATCATACAATCACAATCATACAAAAACAATCATACAATCACAATCATACAATCACAATCGTACAATCGCAGTCGAACCATGACAGCCATACGATCACAATCATACAATCACAATCATACAATCACAATCATACACTCGCAATCTTACAATCACAATAATACAATCACAATCATACAATCACAATCATACAATCACTATGATACAAAAACAATCATACAATCACAATCATACAATCACAATCGTACAATCGCAGTCGAACCATGACAGCCATACGATCACAATCATACAATCACAATCATACAATCACAATCATACACTCGCAATCTTACAATCACAATAATACAATCACAATCATACAATCACAATCATACAATCACTATGATACAATCACAATCATACAATCACAATCATACAATCGCAATCAAACAATCACAATCAGACGATCGCAATCATACGACCACAATAATACACTCACATTAATTCAATCTCAATCATGCGATCACAATCACACAATCACAATCATACAATCGCAATCATACAATCACAATCATACAATCAAAATCATACAATCGCAATCATACGATCACAATCATACGATCACAATCATACAATCACAATCATACAATCACAATCATACAATCACAATCATACAATCACAATACTACAGTCGCCATTATCCAATCACAATCATACAATCACAATCATACAATCACAATCATACAATCACAATCATACAATCACAATCATACAATCACAATCATACAATCACAATCATACAATCACAATCATACAATCACAATACTACAGTCACCATTATACAATCACAATCATACAATCGCAATCATATAATCACAATCATACAATCACAATGATACAATCACCATCATACAATCACAATCATACAATCACAATCATACAATCACAATCATACAATCACTATCATACAATCACAATCATACAATCACAATCATACAATCGCAATCATACAATCGCAATCAAACAATCACCATCAGACGATCGCAATCATACGATCACAATCATAAACTCACAATCATTCAATCACAATCATACAATCACAATCATACAATCACAATCATACAATCACAATCATACAATCACAATCATACAATCACAATCATACAATCACAATAATACAATCACAATCATACAATCACAATCATACAATCACAATCATATAATCACAATCATACAATCACAATCATACTATGACAATCATACAATCAAAATCATACAATTACAATCATACAATCACAATCATACTATCGCAATCATTCAATCACAATCATACAATCACAATACTACAGTCGCTATTATCCAATCACAATCATACAATCACAATCATACAATCACAATCATACAATCACAATCATACAATCACAATCATACAATCACAATCATACAATCACAATACTACAGTCACCATTATACAATCACAATCATACAATCACAATCATATAATCACAATCATACAATCACAATGATACAATCACCATCATACAATCACAATCATACAATCACAATCATACAATCACAATCATACAATCACAATCATACAGGCACAATCAAACAATCACTATCATACAATCACAATCATACAAAAACAATCATACAATCACAATCATACAATCACAATCGTACAATCGCAGTCGAACAATGACAACCATACGATCACAATCATACAATCACAATCATATAATCACAATCATACACTCGCAATCTTACAATCACAATCATACAATCAATATCATACAATCACAATCATACAATCACAATCATACAATCACAATCATACAATCACAATCATACAATCGCAATCAAACAATCACAATCAGACGATCGCAATCATACGATCACAATCATAAACTCACAAACATTCAATCACAATCATACAATCACAATCATACAATCACAATCATACAATCACAATCATACAATCACAATCATACAATCACAATCATACAATCACAATCATACAATCACAATCATACAATCAAAATCATACAATCGCAATCATACGATCACAATCATACGATGACAATCATACAATTACTACTATACAATCACAATCATACAAATACAATCATACAATCACAATCATACTATAACAATCATACAATCAAAATCATACAATCACAATCATACAATCACAATCATACACTCACAATCATTCAATCACAATCATACAATCACAATACTACAGTCGCCATTATCCAATCACAATCATACAATCACAATCATACAATCACAATCATACAATCACAATCATACAATCACAATCATACAATCACAATACTACAGTCACCATTATACAATCACAATCATACAATCACAATCATATAATCACAATCATACAATCACAATGATACAATCACCATCATACAATCACAATCATACAATCACAATCATACAATCACAATCATACAATCACTATCATACAATCACAATCATACAATCACAATCATACAATCGCAATCAAACAATCACCATCAGACGATCGCAATCATACGATCACAATCATATACTCACAATCATTCAATCACAATCATACAATCACAATCATACAATCACAATCATACAATCACAATCATACAATCACAATCATACAATCACAATCATACAATCACAATCATACAATCAAAATCATACAATCGCAATCATACGATCACAATCATACAATCACAATCATACAAAAACAATCATACAATCACAATCATACAATCACAATCGTACAATCGCAGTCGAACCATGACAGCCATACGATCACAATCATACAATCACAATCATACAATCACAATCATACACTCGCAATCTTACAATCACAATAATACAATCACAATCATACAATCACAATCATACAATCACTATGATACAAAAACAATCATACAATCACAATCATACAATCACAATCGTACAATCGCAGTCGAACCATGACAGCCATACGATCACAATCATACAATCACAATCATACAATCACAATCATACACTCGCAATCTTACAATCACAATAATACAATCACAATCATACAATCACAATCATACAATCACTATGATACAATCACAATCATACAATCACAATCATACAATCGCAATCAAACAATCACAATCAGACGATCGCAATCATACGACCACAATAATACACTCACATTAATTCAATCTCAATCATGCGATCACAATCACACAATCACAATCATACAATCGCAATCATACAATCACAATCATACAATCAAAATCATACAATCGCAATCATACGATCACAATCATACGATCACAATCATACAATCACAATCATACAATCACAATCATACAATCACAATCATACGATCACAATCATACGATGTCAATCATACAATTACTACTATACAATCATAATCATACAAAAACAGTCATACAATCACAATCATACAATCACAATCATACAATCACAATAATACAATCACAATCATACAATCACAATCATACAATCACAATCATACAATCACAATCATACAATCACAATCATACAATCACAATCATACAATCACAATCATACGATGACAATCATACAATTACTACTATACAATCATAATCATACAAAAACAGTCATACAATCACAATCATACAATCACAATCATACAATCAAAATCATACAATCGCAATCATACGATCACAATCATACGATGACTAACATACAATTACTACTATACAATCACAATCATACAAATACAATCATACAGTCACAATCATACTATAACAATCATACAATCAAAATCATACAATCACAATCATACAATCACAATCATACAATCACAATCATAAAATCACAATCATACAATCACAATCATATAATCACAATCATACAATCACAATGATACAATCACAATCATACGATCGCAATCGTACAATCACAATCATACACTCACAATCATTCAATCACAATCATACAATCACAATACTACAGTCGCCATCATACAATCACAATCATACAATCACAATCATACAGTAACAATCATACTATGACAATCATACAATTACTACTATACAATCACAATCATACGATCGCAATCATACAATCACAACCATACACTCACAATCATTCAATCACAATCATACAATCACAATCATACAATCACAATCATACAATCACAATCATACAATCACAATCATACAATCACAATCGTACAATCACAATCATACAATCACAATCATACAATCACAATCATACAATCACAATCATACAATCACAATCATATAATCACACTCATAAAATTGCAATCATACAATCGCAATCATACAATCACAATCATACCATCACAATCATACAGGCACAATCATACAATCACTATCATACAATCACAATCATACAAAAACAATCATACAATCACAATCATACAATCACAACCGTACAATCGCAGTCGAACAATGACAACCATACGATCACAATCATACAATCACAATCATATAATCACAATCATACACTCGCAGTCTTACAATCACAATCATACAATCACAATCATACAATCACAATCATACAATCACAATCATATAATCACAATCATACAATCACAATGATACAATCACAATCATACGATCGCAATCATACAATCACAATCATACACTCACAATCATTCAATCACAATCATACAATCACAATCATACAATCACAATCATACAATCACAATCATACAATCACAATCATACAATCGCAATCATACGATCACAATCATACGATCACAATCATACAATCACAATCATACTATAACAATCATACAATCAAAATCATACAATTACAATCATACAATCACAATCATACTATCACAATCATTCAATCACGATAATACAATCACAATCGTACAATCGCAATCGAACAATCGCAACCATACGATCACAATCATACAATCACAATCATACAATCACAATCATGCACTCGCAATCATACAATCACAATCATACTATCACAATCACACAATCACAATCATACAATCACAATCATACTATCACAATCATACAATCACAATCATACAATCACAATCATACAATCACAATAATAGAACCATAATTATACAACCACAATCAAACGATCACAATCACACAATCACAATCATACAATCACAATCATACAATCACAATCATACAATCACAATCATACAATCACAATCATACAATCACAATCATACAATCACAATCATACAATCACAATCATACAATCACAATCATACAATCACAATCATACAATCACAATCATACAATCACAATCATACAATCAAAATCATACAATCGCAATCATACGGTCACAGTCATACACTCGCTATCTTACAATCACAATCATACAATCACAATCATACAATCACAATCATACAATCACAATCATACCATCACAATCATACAGGCACAATCATACAATCACTGTCATACAATCACAATCATACAAAAACAATCATACAATCACAATCATACAATCGCAATCAAACAATCACAATCAGACGATCGCAATCATACAATCACTATCATACAATCACAATCATACAAAAACAATCATACAATCACAATCATACAATCACAATCATGCACTCGCAATCATACAATCACAATCATACTATCACAATCACACAATCACAATCATACAATCACAATCATACAATCACAATCATACAATCACAATCATACAATCACAATCATACAATCACAATCATACAATCACAATCCTACAATCACAATCATACAATCACAATCATACAATCACAATCATACAATCACAATCATTCAATCACAATCATTCAATCACAATCATACGATCGCAATCATACAATCACAATCATACACTCACAATCATTCAATCACATACATACAATCACAATCATACAATCACAATCATACAATCACAATCATACAATCACAATCATACAATCACAATCATACAATCACAATCATACAATCACAATAATAGAACCATAATTATACAACCACAATCAAACGATCACAATCACACAATCACAATCATATAATCACAATCATACACTCGCAATCTTACAATCACAATCATACAATCAATATCATACAATCACAATCATACAATCACAATCATACAATCGCAATCAAACAATCACAATCATACAATCACAATCATACAATCACAATCATACAATCACAATAATAGAACCATAATTATACAACCACAATCAAACGATCACAATCACACAATCACAATCATACAATCACAATCATACAATCACAATCATACAATCACAATCATACAATCACAATCATACAATCACAATCATACAATCACAATCATACAATCACAATCATACACTCACAATCATTCAATCACAATCATACAATCACAATACTACAGTCGCCATCATACAATCACAATCATACAATCGCAATCATACAGTAACAATCATACTATGACAATCATACAATTACTACTATACAATCACAATCATACGATCGCAATCATACAACCACAATCAAACGATCACAATCACACAATCACAATCATATAATCACAATCATACACTCGCAATCTTACAATCACAATCATACACTCACAATCATTCAATCACAATCATACAATCACAATCATACAATCACAATCATACAATCACAATCATACGATCACAATCATACAATCGCAATCATACTATCACAATCACACAATCACAATCATACAATCACAATCATACTGTCACAATCATACAATCACAATCATACAATCACAATCATACAATCACAATAATAGAACCATAATTATACAACCACAATCAAACGATCACAATTGCACAATCACAATCATACAATCACAATCATACAATCACAATCATACAATCACAATCATACAATCACAATCATACAATCACAATCATACAATCACAATCATACAATCACAATCATACAATCACAATCATACAATCACAATCATACAATCACAATCATACAATCACAATCATACAATCACAATCATACAATCACAATCATACAATCAAAATCATACAATCGCAATCATACGGTCACAGTCATACGATCACAATCATACAATCACAATCATACAATCACAATCATACAATCACAATCATACAATCACAATCATACAATCACAATCATACAATCACAATCATACAATCACAATCATACAATCACAATCATACAATCACAATCATACGATGACAATCATACAATTACTACTATACAATCATAATCATACAAAAACAGTCATACAATCACAATCATACAATCACAATCATACAATCACAATAATACAATCAAAATCATACAATCACAATCATACAATCACAATCATACAATCACAATACTACAGTCGCCATTATCCAATCACAATCATACAATCACAATCATACAATCACAATCATACAATCACAATCATACAATCACAATCATACAATCACAATTATACAATCACAATACTACAGTCACCATTATACAATCACAATCATACAATCACAATCATATAATCACAATCATACAATCACAATCATAGAACCATAATTATAAAACCACAATCAAACGATCACAATCATACAATCACAATCATACAATCACAATCATACAATCACAATCATACAATCACAATCATACAATCACAATCATACAATCACAATCATACAATCACAATCATACAATCACAATCATACAATCACAATCATACAATCACAATACTACAGTCGCCATTATACAATCACAATCGTACAATGACAATCATATAGTCACAATCATACAATCACAATGATACAATCACAATCATACAAACACAATCATACAATCACAATCATACAATCACTACCATACCATCACAATCATACTATCACAATCATACAATCACAATCATACAATCGCAATCAAACAATCAAAATCATACGATCGCAATCATACAATCACAATCATACACTCACAATCATTCAATCACAATCATACAAGCACAATCATACAATCACAATCATACAATCACAATCATACAATCACAATCATACGATGACAATCATACAATTACTACTATACAATCATAATCATACAAAAACAATCATAAAATCACAATCATACAATCACAATCATACAATCACAATAATACAATCAAAATCATACAATCACAATCATACAATCACAATCATACTATGACAATCATCCAATTAAAATCATACAATCACAATTACACAATCACAATCATACTATCACAATCATTCAATCACGTTAATACAATCATAATCGTACAATCGCAATCGAACAATCACAACCATACGATCACAATCATACAATCACAATCATACAATCACAATCATGCACTCGCAATCATACAATCACAATCATACTATCCCAATCACACAATCACAATCATACAATCACAATCATACAATCACAATCATACAATCACAATCATACAATCACAATCATACAATCACAATCATACAATCACAATCATACAATCACAATCATACAATCACAATCATACAATCACAATCATACAATCACAATCATACAATCACAATCAAAGAATCACAATCATTCAATCACAATCATACGATCGCAATCATACAATCACAATCATACACTCACAATCATTCAATCACATACATACAATCACAATCATACAATCACAATCATACAATCACAATCATACAATCACAATCATACAATCACAATCATACAATCACAATCATACAATCACAATCATACAATCACAATCATACAATCACAATCATACACTCACAATCATTCAATCACAATCATACAATCACAATACTACAGTCGCCATCATACAATCACAATCATACAATCGCAATCATACAGTAACAATCATACTATGACAATCATACAATTACTACTATACAATCACAATCATACGATCGCAATCATACAACCACAATCAAACGATCACAATCACACAATCACAATCATATAATCACAATCATACACTCGCAATCTTACAATCACAATCATACACTCACAATCATTCAATCACAATCATACAATCACAATCATACAATCACAATCATACAATCACAATCATACGATCACAATCATACAATCGCAATCATACTATCACAATCACACAATCACAATCATACAATCACAATCATACTGTCACAATCATACAATCACAATCATACAATCACAATCATACAATCACAATAATAGAACCATAATTATACAACCATAATCAAACGATCACAATCGCACAATCACAATCATACAATCACAATCATACAATCACAATCATACAATCACAATCATACAATCACAATCATACAATCACAATCATACAATCACAATCATACAATCACAATCATACAATCACAATCATACAATCACAATCATACAATCACAATCATACAATCACAATCATACAATCACAATCATACAATCACAATCATACAATCACAATCATACAATCAAAATCATACAATCGCAATCATACGGTCACAGTCATACGATCACAATCATACAATCACAATCATACAATCACAATCATACAATCACAATCATACAATCACAATCATACAATCACAATCATACAATCACAATCATACAATCACAATCATACAATCACAATCATACGATGACAATCATACAATTACTACTATACAATCATAATCATACAAAAACAGTCATACAATCACAATCATACAATCACAATCATACAATCACAATAATACAATCAAAATCATACAATCACAATCATACAATCACAATCATACAATCACAATACTACAGTCGCCATTATACAATCACAATCGTACAATGACAATCATATAGTCACAATCATACAATCACAATGATACAATCACAATCATACAAACACAATCATACAATCACAATCATACAATCACTACCATACCATCACAATCATACTATCACAATCATACAATCACAATCATACAATCGCAATCAAACAATCAAAATCATACGATCGCAATCATACAATCACAATCATATAATCACAATCATACAATCACAATCATAGAACCATAATTATAAAACCACAATCAAACGATCACAATCATACAATCACAATCATACAATCACAATCATACAATCACAATCATACAATCACAATCATACAATCACAATCATACAATCACAATCATACAATCACAATACTACCGTCGCCATTATACAATCACAATCGTACAATGACAATCATATAGTCACAATCATACAATCACAATGATACAATCACAATCATACAAACACAATCATACAATCACAATCATACAATCACTACCATACCATCACAATCATACTATCACAATCATACAATCACAATCATACAATCGCAATCAAACAATCAAAATCATACGATCGCAATCATACAATCACAATCATACACTCACAATCATTCAATCACAATCATACAAGCACAATCATACAATCACAATCATACAATCACAATCATACAATCACAATCATACGATGACAATCATACAATTACTACTATACAATCATAATCATACAAAAACAATCATAAAATCACAATCATACAATCACAATCATACAATCACAATAATACAATCAAAATCATACAATCACAATCATACAATCACAATCATACTATGACAATCATCCAATTAAAATCATACAATCACAATTACACAATCACAATCATACTATCACAATCATTCAATCACGTTAATACAATCATAATCGTACAATCGCAATCGAACAATCACAACCATACGATCACAATCATACAATCACAATCATACAATCACAATCATGCACTCGCAATCATACAATCACAATCATACTATCCCAATCACACAATCACAATCATACAATCACAATCATACAATCACAATCATACAATCACAATCATACAATCACAATCATACAATCACAATCATACAATCACAATCATACAATCACAATCATACAATCACAATCATACAATCACAATCATACAATCACAATCAAAGAATCACAATCATTCAATCACAATCATACGATCGCAATCATACAATCACAATCATACACTCACAATCATTCAATCACATACATACAATCACAATCATACAATCACAATCATACAATCACAATCATACAATCACAATCATACAATCACAATCATACAATCACAATCATACAATCACAATCATACAATCACAATCATACAATCACAATCATACAATCACAATCATACAATCACAATACTACAGTCACCATTATACAATCACAATCATACAATCACAATCATATAATCACAATCATACAATCACAATCATAGAACCATAATTATAAAACCACAATCAAACGATCACAATCATACAATCACAATCATACAATCACAATCATACAATCACAATCATACAATCACAATCATACAATCACAATACTACAGTCGCCATTATACAATCACAATCATACAATCACAATGATACAATCACAATCATACAATCACAATCATACAAACACAATCATACAATCATAATCATACAATCACAATCATAAAAAAACAATCATACAATCACAATCATGCAATCACAATCATACAATCACAATCATACAATCACAATCATACAATTACAATCATACAATCACAATCATACAACCGCAATCATACAATCACAATCATACAATCACAATCATACAATCACAATACTACAGTCGCCATTATCCAATCACAATCATACAATCACAATCATACAATCACAATCATACAATCACAATCATACAATCACAATCATACAATCACAATCATACAATCACAATCATACAATCACAATACTACAGTCACCCTTATACAATCACAATCATACAATCACAATCATATAATCACAATCATACAATCACAATGATACAATCACCATCATACAATCACAATCATACAGTAACAATCACACGATGACAATCATACAATTACTACTATACAATCACAATCATACAAAAACAATCATACTATCACAATCATACAAACACAATCATACAATCACAATCATACAATCACTACCATACCATCACAATCATACTATCACAATCATACAATCACAATCATACAATCGCAATGAAACAATCACAATCATACGATCGCAATCATACAATCACAATCATACACTCACAATCATTCAATCACAATCATACAAGCACAATCATACAATCACAATCATACAATCACAATCATACAATCACAATCATACAATCACAATCATACAATCACAATCATACAATCACAATCATACAATCACAATCATACAATCACAATCATACAATCACAATAATAGAACCATAATTATACAACCACAATCAAACGATCACAATCACACAATCACAATCATACAATCACAATCATACAATCACAATCATACAATCACAATCATACAATCACAATCATACAATCACAATCATTCAATCACAATCATACAGTCACAATCATACGATCGCAATCATACAGTCACAATCATACACTCACAATCATTCAATGACATACATACAATCACAATCATACAATCACAATCATACAATCACAATCATACAATCACAATCATACAATCACAATCATACAATCACAATCATACAATCATTTTCATATAACCGCACTCATAAAATTGCAATCATACAATCGCAATCATACAATCATAATCATACCATCACAATCATACAGGCACAATCATACAATCACTATCATACAATCACAATCATACAATCACAATCATACAATCACAATCATACAATCACAATCATACAATCACAATCATACAATCACAATCATACAATCACAATCATACAATCACAATCATACAATCACAATCATACAATCACAATCATACAATCACAATCATACAATCACAATCATACAATCACAATCATACAATCACAATCATACAATCACAATCATACAATCATAATCATATAATCACACTTATAAAATTGCAATCATACAATCGCAATCATACAATCATAATCATACCATCACAATCATACAGGCACAATCATACAATCACTATCATACAATCACAATCATACAATCACAATCATACAATCAAAATCATACAATCACAATCATACAATCACAATCATACAATCACAATCATACAATCACAATCATATAATGACAATCATACAATCAAAATCATACAATCACAATCATACAATCACAATCATACTATCACAATCATTCAATCACGATAATACAATCACAATCGTACAATCGCTATCGAACAATCACAACCATACGATCACAATCATACAATCACAATCATACAATCACAATCATACAATCACAATCATACAATCACAATCATACAATCACAATCATACAATCACAATCATACAATCACAATCATACAATCACAATCATACAATCACAATCATACAATCACAATCATACAATCACAATCATACAATCACAATACTACAGGCGCCATTATACAATCACAATCATACAAAGACAATCATATAATCACAATCATACAATCACAATGATACAATCACAATCATACAATCACAATCATACAAACACAATCATACAATCATAATCATGCAATAACAATCATACAATCAAAATCATACAAGCGCAATCATACGATCACAATCATACAATCACAATCAAAGAATCACAATCATACAATCACAATCATACAATTACAATCATACAAAAACAATCATACAATCACAATCATACAATCGCAATCATACAATTACAATCACCCAAATACAATCATACAATCACATTCATACAATCACAATAATACAATCGCAATCAAACAATCACAATCATACGATCGCAATCATACAACCACAATCATACACTCACAATCATTCAATCACAATCATACAATCACAATCATACAAAAACAATGATACAATCACAATCATGCAATCACAATCATACAATCACAATCATACAATCATAATCATATAATCACACTCATAAAATTGCAATCATACAATCGCAATCATACGATCACAATCATAAACTCACAATCATTCAATCACAATCATACAATCACAATCATACAATCACAATCATACAATCACAATCATACAATCACAATCATACAATCATAATCATATAATCACACTCATAAAATTGCAATCATACAATCGCAATCATACAATCACAATCATACAGTAACAATCATACTATGACAATCATACAATTACTACTATACAATCACAATCATACGATCGCAATCATACAATCACAACCATACACTCACAATCATTCAATCACAATCATACTATAACAATCATACAATCAAAATCATACAATTACAATCATACAATCACAATCATACTATCACAATCATTCAATCACGATAATACAATCACAATCGTACAATCGCAATCGAACAATCGCAACCATACGATCACAATCATACAATCACAATCATACAATCACAATCATGCACTCGCAATCATACAATCACAATCATACTATCACAATCACACAATCACAATCATACAATCACAATCATACTATCACAATCATACAATCACAATCATACAATCACAATCATACAATCACAATAATAGAACCATAATTATACAACCACAATCAAACGATCACAATCACACAATCACAATCATACAATCACAATCATACAATCACAATCATACAATCACAATCATACAATCACAATCATACAATCACAATCATACAATCACAATCATACAATCACAATCATACAATCACAATCATACAATCACAATCATACAATCACAATCATACAATCAAAATCATACAATCGCAATCATACGGTCACAGTCATACACTCGCTATCTTACAATCACAATCATACAATCACAATCATACAATCACAATCATACCATCACAATCATACAGGCACAATCATACAATCACTATCATACAATCACAATCATACAAAAACAATCATACAATCACAATCATACAATCGCAATCAAACAATCACAATCAGACGATCGCAATCATACAATCACTATCATACAATCACAATCATACAAAAACAATCATACAATCACAATCATACAATCACAATCATGCACTCGCAATCATACAATCACAATCATACTATCACAATCACACAATCACAATCATACAATCACAATCATACAATCACAATCATACAATCACAATCATACAATCACAATCCTACAATCACAATCATACAATCACAATCATACAATCACAATCATACAATCACAATCATTCAATCACAATCATTCAATCACAATCATACGATCGCAATCATACAATCACAATCATACACTCACAATCATTCAATCACATACATACAATCACAATCATACAATCACAATCATACAATCACAATCATACAATCACAATCATACAATCACAATCATACAATCACAATAATAGAACCATAATTATACAACCACAATCAAACGATCACAATCACACAATCACAATCATATAATCACAATCATACACTCGCAATCTTACAATCACAATCATACAATCAATATCATACAATCACAATCATACAATCACAATCATACAATCGCAATCAAACAATCACAATCATACAATCACAATCATACAATCACAATAATAGAACCATAATTATACAACCACAATCAAACGATCACAATCACACAATCACAATCATACAATCACAATCATACAATCACAATCATACAATCACAATCATACAATCACAATCATACAATCACAATCATACAATCACAATCATACACTCACAATCATTCAATCACAATCATACAATCACAATACTACAGTCGCCATCATACAATCACAATCATACAATCGCAATCATACAGTAACAATCATACTATGACAATCATACAATTACTACTATACAATCACAATCATACGATCGCAATCATACAACCACAATCAAACGATCACAATCACACAATCACAATCATATAATCACAATCATACACTCGCAATCTTACAATCACAATCATACACTCACAATCATTCAATCACAATCATACAATCACAATCATACAATCACAATCATACAATCACAATCATACGATCACAATCATACAATCGCAATCATACTATCACAATCACACAATCACAATCATACAATCACAATCATACTGTCACAATCATACAATCACAATCATACAATCACAATCATACAATCACAATCATACAATCACAATAATAGAACCATAATTATACAACCACAATCAAACGATCACAATCGCACAATCACAATCATACAATCACAATCATACAATCACAATCATACAATCACAATCATACAATCACAATCATACAATCACAATCATACAATCACAATCATACAATCACAATCATACAATCACAATCATACAATCACAATCATACAATCACAATCATACAATCACAATCATACAATCACAATCATACAATCACAATCATACAATCACAATCATACAATCACAATCATACAATCACAATCATACAATCAAAATCATACAATCGCAATCATACGGTCACAGTCATACGATCACAATCATACAATCACAATCATACAATCACAATCATACAATCACAATCATACAATCACAATCATACAATCACAATCATACAATCACAATCATACAATCACAATCATACAATCACAATCATACAATCACAATCATACAATCACAATCATACAATCACAATCATACAATCACAATCATACGATGACAATCATACAATTACTACTATACAATCATAATCATACAAAAACAGTCATACAATCACAATCATACAATCACAATCATACAATCACAATCATACAATCACAATAATACAATCAAAATCATACAATCACAATCATACAATCACAATCATACAATCACAATACTACAGTCGCCATTATCCAATCACAATCATACAATCACAATCATACAATCACAATCATACAATCACAATCATACAATCACAATCATACAATCACAATACTACAGTCACCATTATACAATCACAATCATACAATCACAATCATATAATCACAATCATACAATCACAATCATAGAACCATAATTATAAAACCACAATCAAACGATCACAATCATACAATCACAATCATACAATCACAATCATACAATCACAATCATACAATCACAATCATACAATCACAATCATACAATCACAATCATACAATCAAAATACTACAGTCGCCATTATACAATCACAATCGTACAATGACAATCATATAGTCACAATCATACAATCACAATGATACAATCACAATCGTACAATCACAATCATACAAACACAATCATACAATCATAATCATACAATCACAATCATAAAAAAACAATCATACAATCACAATCATGCAATCACAATCATACAATCACAATCATACAATCACAATCATACAATTACAATCATACAATCACAATCATACAACCGCAATCATACAATCACAATCATACAATCACAATCATACAATCACAATACTACAGTCGCCATTATCCAATCACAATCATACAATCACAATCATACAATCACAATCATACAATCACAATCATACAATCACAATCATACAATCACAATCATACAATCACAATCATACAATCACAATACTACAGTCACCATTATACAATCACAATCATACAATCACAATCATATAATCACAATCATACAATCACAATGATACAATCACCATCATACAATCACAATCATACAGTAACAATCACACGATGACAATCATACAATTACTACTATACAATCACAATCATACAAAAACAATCATACTATCACAATCATACAAACACAATCATACAATCACAATCATACAATCACTACCATACCATCACAATCATACTATCACAATGATACAATCACAATCATACAATCGCAATCAAACAATCAAAATCATACGATCGCAATCATACAATCACAATCATACACTCACAATCATTCAATCACAATCATACAAGCACAATCATACAATCACAATCATACAATCACCATTATACAATCACAATCATACAATCACAATCATATAATCACAATCATACAATCACAATGATACAATCACCATCATACAATCACAATCATACAGTAACAATCACACGATGACAATCATACAATTACTACTATACAATCACAATCATACAAAAACAATCATACTATCACAATCATACAAACACAATCATACAATCACAATCATACAATCACTACCATACCATCACAATCATACTATCACAATCATACAATCACAATCATACAATCGCAATCAAACAATCAAAATCATACGATCGCAATCATACAATCACAATCATACACTCACAATCATTCAATCACAATCATACAAGCACAATCATACAATCACAATCATACAATCACAATCATACAATCACAATCATACGATGACAATCATACAATTACTACTATACAATCATAATCATACAAAAACAATCATAAAATCACAATCATACAATCACAATCATACAATCACAATAATACAATCAAAATCATACAATCACAATCATACAATCACAATCATACTATGACAATCATCCAATTAAAATCATACAATCACAATAACACAATCACAATCATACTATCACAATCATTCAATCACGTTAATACAATCATAATCGTACAATCGCAATCGAACAATCACAACCATACGATCACAATCATACAATCACAATCATACAATCACAATCATGCACTCGCAATCATACAATCACAATCATACTATCACAATCACACAATCACAATCATACAATCACAATCATACAATCACAATCATACAATCACAATCATACAATCACAATCATACAATCACAATCATACAATCACAATCATACAATCACAATCATACAATCACAATCATACAATCACAATCAAAGAATCACAATCATTCAATCACAATCATACGATCGCAATCATACAATCACAATCATACACTCACAATCATTCAATCACATACATACAATCACAATCATACAATCACAATCATACAATCACAATCATACAATCACAATCATACAATCACAATCATACAATCACAATCATACAATCACAATCACAATACTACAGTCACCATTATACAATCACAATCATACAATCACAATCATATAATCACAATCATACAATCACAATCATAGAACCATAATTATAAAACCACAATCAAACGATCACAATCATACAATCACAATCATACAATCACAATCATACAATCACAATCATACAATCACAATCATACAATCACAATCATACAATCACAATCATACAATCACAATACTACAGTCGCCATTATACAATCACAATCATACAATCACAATGATACAATCACAATCATACAATCACAATCATACAAACACAATCATACAATCATAATCATACAATCACAATCATAAAAAAACAATCATACAATCACAATCATGCAATCACAATCATACAATCACAATCATACAATCACAATCATACAATTACAATCATACAATCACAATCATACAACCGCAATCATACAATCACAATCATACAATCACAATCATACAATCACAATACTACAGTCGCCATTATCCAATCACAATCATACAATCACAATCATACAATCACAATCATACAATCACAATCATACAATCACAATCATACAATCACAATCATACAATCACAATACTACAGTCACCATTATACAATCACAATCATACAATCACAATCATATAATCACAATCATACAATCACAATGATACAATCACCATCATACAATCACAATCATACAGTAACAATCACACGATGACAATCATACAATTACTACTATACAATCACAATCATACAAAAACAATCATACTATCACAATCATACAAACACAATCATACAATCACAATCATACAATCACTACCATACCATCACAATCATACTATCACAATCATACAATCACAATCATACAATCGCAATCAAACAATCACAATCATACGATCGCAATCATACAATCACAATCATACACTCACAATCATTCAATCACAATCATACAAGCACAATCATACAATCACAATCATACAATCACAATCATACAATCACAATCATACAATCACAATCATACAATCACAATCATACAATCACAATCATACAATCACAATCATACAATCACAATCATACAATCACAATCATACAATCACAATCATACAATCACAATCATACAATCACAATCATACAACCGCAATCATACAATCACAATCATACAATCACAATCATACAATCACAATACTACAGTCGCCATTATCCAATCACAATCATACAATCACAATCATACAATCACAATCATACAATCACAATCATACAATCACAATCATACAATCACAATCATACAATCACAATACTACAGTCACCATTATACAATCACAATCATACAATCACAATCATATAATCACAATCATACAATCACAATGATACAATCACCATCATACAATCACAATCATACAGTAACAATCACACGATGACAATCATACAATTACTACTATACAATCACAATCATACAAAAACAATCATACTATCACAATCATACAAACACAATCATACAATCACAATCATACAATCACTACCATACCATCACAATCATACTATCACAATCATACAATCACAATCATACAATCGCAATCAAACAATCACAATCATACGATCGCAATCATACAATCACAATCATACACTCACAATCATTCAATCACAATCATACAAGCACAATCATACAATCACAATCATACAATCACAATCATACAATCACAATCATACAATCACAATCATACAATCACAATCATACAATCACAATCATACAATCACAATCATACAATCACAATCATACAATCACAATCATACAATCACAATCATACAATCACAATCATACAATCACAATCATACAATCACAATCATACAATCACAATCATACAATCACAATCATACAATCACAATCATACAATCATAATCATATAATCACACTTATAAAATTGCAATCATACAGTCGCAATCATACAATCATAATCATACCATCACAATCATACAGGCACAATCATACAATCACTATCATACAATCACAATCATACAATCACAATCATACAATCACAATCATACAATCACAATCATACAATCACAATCATACTATGACAATCATACAATCAAAATCATACAATCACAATCATACAATCACAATCATACTATCACAATCATTCAATCACGATAATACAATCACAATCGTACAATCGCTATCGAACAATCACAACCATACGATCACAATCATACAATCACAATCATACAATCACAATCATACAATCACAATCATACAATCACAATCATACAATCACAATCATACAATCACAATCATACAATCACAATCATACAATCACAATACTACAGGCGCCATTATACAATCACAATCATACAAAGACAATCATATAATCACAATCATACAATCACAATGATACAATCACAATCATACAATCACAATCATACAAACACAATCATACAATCATAATCATGCAATAACAATCATACAATCAAAATCATACAAGCGCAATCATACGATCACAATCATACAATCACAATCAAAGAATCACAATCATACAATCACAATCATACAATCGCAATCATACAATTACAATCACCCAAATACAATCATACAATCACAATCATACAATCACAATAATACAATCGCAATCAAACAATCACAATCATACGATCGCAATCATACAACCACAATCATACACTCACAATCATTCAATCACAATCATACAATCACAATCATACAAAAACAATCATACAATCACAATCATGCAATCACAATCATACAATCACAATCATACAATCATAATCATATAATCACACTCATAAAATTGCAATCATACAATCGCAATCATACGATCACAATCATAAACTCACAATCATTCAATCACAATCATACAATCACAATCATACAATCACAATCATACAATCACAATCATACAATCACAATCATACAATCACAATCATACAATCACAATCATACAATCACAATCATACAATCACAATCATACGATGACAATCATACAATTACTACTATACAATCATAATCATACAAAAACAATCATAAAATCACAATCATACAATCACAATCATACAATCACAATAATACAATCAAAATCATACAATCACAATCATACAATCACAATCATACTATGACAATCATCCAATTAAAATCATACAATCACAATTACACAATCACAATCATACTATCACAATCATTCAATCACGTTAATACAATCATAATCGTACAATCGCAATCGAACAATCACAACCATACGATCACAATCATACAATCACAATCATACAATCACAATCATGCACTCGCAATCATACAATCACAATCATACTATCACAATCACACAATCACAATCATACAATCACAATCATACAATCACAATCATACAATCACAATCATACAATCACAATCATACAATCACAATCATACAATCACAATCATACAATCACAATCATACAATCACAATCATACAATCACAATCATACAATCACAATCAAAGAATCACAATCATTCAATCACAATCATACGATCGCAATCATACAATCACAATCATACACTCACAATCATTCAATCACATACATACAATCACAATCATACAATCACAATCATACAATCACAATCATACAATCACAATCATACAATCACAATCATACAATCACAATCACAATACTACAGTCACCATTATACAATCACAATCATACAATCACAATCATATAATCACAATCATACAATCACAATCATAGAACCATAATTATAAAACCACAATCAAACGATCACAATCATACAATCACAATCATACAATCACAATCATACAATCACAATCATACAATCACAATCATACAATCACAATCATACAATCACAATACTACAGTCGCCATTATACAATCACAATCATACAATCACAATGATACAATCACAATCATACAATCACAATCATACAAACACAATCATACAATCATAATCATACAATCACAATCATAAAAAAACAATCATACAATCACAATCATGCAATCACAATCATACAATCACAATCATACAATCACAATCATACAATTACAATCATACAATCACAATCATACAACCGCAATCATACAATCACAATCATACAATCACAATCATACAATCACAATACTACAGTCGCCATTATCCAATCACAATCATACAATCACAATCATACAATCACAATCATACAATCACAGTCATACAATCACAATCATACAATCACAATCATACAATCACAATACTACAGTCACCATTATACAATCACAATCATACAATCACAATCATATAATCACAATCATACAATCACAATGATACAATCACCATCATACAATCACAATCATACAGTAACAATCACACGATGACAATCATACAATTACTACTATACAATCACAATCATACAAAAACAATCATACTATCACAATCATACAAACACAATCATACAATCACAATCATACAATCACTACCATACCATCACAATCATACTATCACAATCATACAATCACAATCATACAATCGCAATCAAACAATCACAATCATACGATCGCAATCATACAATCACAATCATACACTCACAATCATTCAATCACAATCATACAAGCACAATCATACAATCACAATCATACAATCACAATCATACAATCACAATCATACAATCACAATCATACAATCACAATCATACAATCACAATCATACAATCACAATCATACAATCACAATCATACAATCACAATCATACAATCACAATCATACAATCACAATCATACAATCACAATCATACAACCGCAATCATACAATCACAATCATACAATCACAATCATACAATCACAATACTACAGTCGCCATTATCCAATCACAATCATACAATCACAATCATACAATCACAATCATACAATCACAATCATACAATCACAATCATACAATCACAATCATACAATCACAATCATACAATCACAATCATACAATCACAATACTACAGTCACCATTATACAATCACAATCATACAATCACAATCATATAATCACAATCATACAATCACAATGATACAATCACCATCATACAATCACAATCATACAGTAACAATCACACGATGACAATCATACAATTACTACTATACAATCACAATCATACAAAAACAATCATACTATCACAATCATACAAACACAATCATACAATCACAATCATATAATCACTACCATACCATCACAATCATACTATCACAATCATACAATCACAATCATACAATCGCAATCAAACAATCACAATCATACGATCGCAATCATACAATCACAATCATACACTCACAATCATTCAATCACAATCATACAAGCACAATCATACAATCACAATCATACAATCACAATCATACAATCACAATCATACAATCACAATCATACAATCACAATCATACAATCACAATCATACAATCACAATCATACAATCACAATCATACAATCACAATCATACAATCACAATCATACAATCACAATCATACAATCACAATCATACAATCACAATCATACAATCATAATCATATAATCACACTTATAAAATTGCAATCATACAGTCGCAATCATACAATCATAATCATACCATCACAATCATACAGGCACAATCATACAATCACTATCATACAATCACAATCATACAATCACAATCATACAATCACAATCATACAATCACAATCATACAATCACAATCATACTATGACAATCATACAATCAAAATCATACAATCACAATCATACAATCACAATCATACTATCACAATCATTCAATCACGATAATACAATCACAATCGTACAATCGCTATCGAACAATCACAACCATACGATCACAATCATACAATCACAATCATACAATCACAATCATACAATCACAATCATACAATCACAATCATACAATCACAATCATACAATCACAATCATACAATCACAATCATACAATCACAATACTACAGGCGCCATTATACAATCACAATCATACAAAGACAATCATATAATCACAATCATACAATCACAATGATACAATCACAATCATACAATCACAATCATACAAACACAATCATACAATCATAATCATGCAATAACAATCATACAATCAAAATCATACAAGCGCAATCATACGATCACAATCATACAATCACAATCAAAGAATCACAATCATACAATCACAATCATACAATCATAATCATATAATCACACTTATAAAATTGCAATCATACAGTCGCAATCATACAATCATAATCATACCATCACAATCATACAGGCACAATCATACAATCACTATCATACAATCACAATCATACAATCACAATCATACAATCACAATCATACAATCACAATCATACAATCACAATCATACTATGACAATCATACAATCAAAATCATACAATCACAATCATACAATCACAATCATACTATCACAATCATTCAATCACGATAATACAATCACAATCGTACAATCGCTATCGAACAATCACAACCATACGATCACAATCATACAATCACAATCATACAATCACAATCATACAATCACAATCATACAATCACAATCATACAATCACAATCATACAATCACAATCATACAATCACAATCATACAATCACAATACTACAGGCGCCATTATACAATCACAATCATACAAAGACAATCATATAATCACAATCATACAATCACAATGATACAATCACAATCATACAATCACAATCATACAAACACAATCATACAATCATAATCATGCAATAACAATCATACAATCAAAATCATACAAGCGCAATCATACGATCACAATCATACAATCACAATCAAAGAATCACAATCATACAATCACAATCATACAATCGCAATCATACAATTACAATCACCCAAATACAATCATACAATCACAATCATACAATCACAATAATACAATCGCAATCAAACAATCACAATCATACGATCGCAATCATACAACCACAATCATACACTCACAATCATTCAATCACAATCATACAATCACAATCATACAAAAACAATCATACAATCACAATCATGCAATCACAATCATACAATCACAATCATACAATCATAATCATATAATCACACTCATAAAATTGCAATCATACAATCGCAATCATACGATCACAATCATAAACTCACAATCATTCAATCACAATCATACAATCACAATCATACAATCACAATCATACAATCACAATCATACAATCACAATCATACAATCACAATCATACAATCACAATCATACAATCACAATCATACAATCACAATCATACGATGACAATCATACAATTACTACTATACAATCATAATCATACAAAAACAATCATAAAATCACAATCATACAATCACAATCATACAATCACAATAATACAATCAAAATCATACAATCACAATCATACAATCACAATCATACTATGACAATCATCCAATTAAAATCATACAATCACAATTACACAGTCACAATCATACTATCACAATCATTCAATCACGTTAATACAATCATAATCGTACAATCGCAATCGAACAATCACAACCATACGATCACAATCATACAATCACAATCATACAATCACAATCATGCACTCGCAATCATACAATCACAATCATACTATCACAATCACACAATCACAATCATACAATCACAATCATACAATCACAATCATACAATCACAATCATACAATCACAATCATACAATCACAATCATACAATCACAATCATACAATCACAATCAAAGAATCACAATCATTCAATCACAATCATACGATCGCAATCATACAATCACAATCATACACTCACAATCATTCAATCACATACATACAATCACAATCATACAATCACAATCATACAATCACAATCATACAATCACAATCATACAATCACAATCATACAATCACAATCATACAATCACAATCATACAATCACAATAATAGAACCATAATTATACAACCACAATCAAACGATCACAATCACACAATCACAATCATACAATCACAATCATACAATCACAATCATACAATCACAATCATACAATCACAATCATACAATCACAATCATTCAATCACAATCATACAGTCACAATCATACGATCGCAATCATACAGTCACAATCATACACTCACAATCATTCAATGACATACATACAATCACAATCATACAATCACAATCATACAATCACAATCATACAATCACAATCATACAATCACAATCATACAATCACAATCATACAATCACAATCATACAATCACAATCATACAATCATTTTCTTATAACCACACTCATAAAATTGTAATCATACAATCGCAATCATACAATCACACTTATAAAATTGCAATCATACAATCGCAATCATACAATCATAATCATACCATCACAATCATACAGGCACAATCATACAATCACTATCATACAATCACAATCATACAATCACAATCATACAATCACAATCATACAATCACAATCATACAATCACAATCATACAATCACAATCATACAATCACAATCATACAATCACAATCATACAATCACAATCATACAATCACAATCATACAATCACAATCATACAATCACAATCATACAATCACAATCATACAATCATAATCATATAATCACACTTATAAAATTGCAATCATACAATCGCAATCATACAATCATAATCATACCATCACAATCATACAGGCACAATCATACAATCACTATCATACAATCACAATCATACAATCACAATCATACAATCAAAATCATACAATCACAATCATACAATCACAATCATACAATCACAATCATATTATGACAATCATACAATCAAAATCATACAATCACAATCATACAATCACAATCATACTATCACAATCATTCAATCACGATAATACAATCACAATCGTACAATCGCTATCGAACAATCACAACCATACGATCACAATCATACAATCACAATCATACAATCACAATCATACAATCACAATCATACAATCACAATCATACAATCACAATCATACAATCACAATCATACAATCACAATACTACAGGCGCCATTATACAATCACAATCATACAAAGACAATCATATAATCACAATCATACAATCACAATGATACAATCACAATCATACAATCACAATCATACAAACACAATCATACAATCATAATCATGCAATAACAATCATACAATCAAAATCATACAAGCGCAATCATACGATCACAATCATACAATCACAATCAAAGAATCACAATCATACAATCACAATCATACAATTACAATCATACAAAAACAATCATACAGTCACAATCATACAATCGCAATCATACAATTACAATCACCCAAATACAATCATACAATCACAATCATACAATCACAATAATACAATCGCAATCAAACAATCACAATCATACGATCGCAATCATACAACCACAATCATACACTCACAATCATTCAATCACAATCATACAATCACAATCATACAAAAACAATGATACAATCACAATCATGCAATCACAATCATACAATCACAATCATACAATCATAATCATATAATCACACTCATAAAATTGCAATCATACAATCGCAATCATACGATCACAATCATAAACTCACAATCATTCAATCACAATCATACAATCACAATCATACAATCACAATACTACAGTCGCCATTATACAATCACAATCATACAATGACAATCATATAGTCACAATCATACAATCACAATGATACAATCACAATCATACAATCACAATCATACAAACACAATCATACAATCATAATCATACAATCACAATCATAAAAAAACAATCATACAATCACAATCATGCAATCACAATCATACAATCACAATCATACAATCACAATCATACAATTACAATCATACAATCACAATCATACAACCGCAATCATACAATCACAATCATACAATCACAATCATACAATCACAATACTACAGTCGCCATTATCCAATCACAATCATACAATCACAATCATACAATCACAATCATACAATCACAATCATACAATCACAATCATACAATCACAATACTACAGCCACCATTATACAATCACAATCATACAATCACAATCATATAATCACAATCATACAATCACAATGATACAATCACCATCATACAATCACAATCATACAGTAACAATCACACGATGACAATCATACAGTTACTACTATACAATCGCAATCATACAAAAACAATCATACTATCACAATCATACAAACACAATCATACAATCACAATCATACAATCACTACCATACCATCACAATCATACTATCACAATCATACAATCACAATCATACAATCGCAATCAAACAATCACAATCATACGATCGCAATCATACAATCACAATCATACACTCACAATCATTCAATCACAATCATACAAGCACAATCATACAATCACAATCATACAATCACAATCATACAATCACAATCATACAATCACAATCATACAATCACAATCATACAATCACAATCATACAATCACAATCATACAATCACAATCATACAATCACAATCATACAATCACAATCATACAATCACAATCATACAATCACAATCATACAATCACAATCATACAATCATAATCATATAATCACACTTATAAAATTGCAATCATACAATCGCAATCATACAATCATAATCATACCATCACAATCATACAGGCACAATCATACAATCACTATCATACAATCACAATCATACAATCACAATCATACAATCACAATCATACAATCACAATCATACAATCACAATCATACTATGACAATCATACAATCAAAATCATACAATCACAATCATACAATCACAATCATACTATCACAATCATTCAATCACGATAATACAATCACAATCGTACAATCGCTATCGAACAATCACAACCATACGATCACAATCATACAATCACAATCATACAATCACAATCATACAATCACAATCATACAATCACAATCATACAATCACAATCATACAATCACAATCATACAATCACAATCATACAATCACAATCATACAATCACAATCATACAATCACAATCATACAATCACAATCATACAATCACAATACTACAGGCGCCATTATACAATCACAATCATACAAAGACAATCATATAATCACAATCATACAATCACAATGATACAATCACAATCATACAATCACAATCATACAAACACAATCATACAATCATAATCATGCAATAACAATCATACAATCAAAATCATACAAGCGCAATCATACGATCACAATCATACAATCACAATCAAAGAATCACAATCATACAATCACAATCATACAATTACAATCATACAAAAACAATCATACAATCACAATCATACAATCGCAATCATACAATTACAATCACCCAAATACAATCATACAATCACAATCATACAATCACAATAATACAATCGCAATCAAACAATCACAATCATACGATCGCAATCATACAACCACAATCATACACTCACAATCATTCAATCACAATCATACAATCACAATCATACAAAAACAATCATACAATCACAATCATGCAATCACAATCATACAATCACAATCATACAATCATAATCATATAATCACACTCATAAAATTGCAATCATACAATCGCAATCATACGATCACAATCATAAACTCACAATCATTCAATCACAATCATACAATCACAATCATACAATCACAATCATACAATCACAATCATACAATCACAATCATACAATCACAATCATACAATCACAATCATACGATGACAATCATACAATTACTACTATACAATCATAATCATACAAAAACAATCATAAAATCACAATCATACAATCACAATCATACAATCACAATAATACAATCAAAATCATACAATCACAATCATACAATCACAATCATACTATGACAATCATCCAATTAAAATCATACAATCACAATTACACAACCACAATCATACTATCACAATCAGACAATCACAATCATACAATCACAATCATACAATCACAATCATACAATCACAATCATACAATCACAATTATACAATCACAATCATACAATCACAATCATACAATCACAATCATACAATCACAATCATACAATCACAATCATACAATCACAATCAAAGAATCACAATCATTCAATCACAATCATACGATCGCAATCATACAATCACAATCATACACTCACAATCATTCAATCACATACATACAATCACAATCATACAATCACAATCATACAATCACAATCATACAATCACAATCATACAATCACAATCATACAATCACAATCATACAATCACAATCATACAATCACAATCATACAATCACAATAATAGAACCATAATTATACAACCACAATCAAACGATCACAATCACACAATCACAATCATACAATCACAATCATACAATCACAATCATACAATCACAATCATACAATCACAATCATACAATCACAATCATACAATCACAATCATACAATCACAATCATACAACCACAATCATTCAATCACAATCATACAGTCACAATCATACGATCGCAATCATACAGTCACAATCATACACTCACAATCATTCAATGACATACATACAATCACAATCATACAATCACAATCATACAATCACAATCATACAATCACAATCATACAATCACAATCATACAATCACAATCATACAATCACAATCATACAATCACAATCATACAATCACAATCATACAATCATTTTCATATAACCACACTCATAAAATTGTAATCATACAATCGCAATCATACAATCACAATCATACCATCACAGTCATACAGGCACAATCATACAATCACTATCATACAATCACAATCATACAAAAACAATCATACAATCACAATCATACAATCGCAATCAAACAATCACAATCAGACGATCGCAATCATACGATCACAATCACACAATCACAATCATACAATCACAATCATACAATCACAATCATACAATCACAATCATACAATCAAAATCATACAATCGCAATCATACGGTCACAATCATACGATCACAATCATACAATCACAATCGTACAATCACAATCATACAATCACAATCATACAATCACAATCATACAATCACAATCATTCAATCACAATCATACAATCACAATACTACAGTCGCCATTATCCAATCACAATCATACAATCACAATCATACAATCACAATCATACAGTAACAATCACACGATGACAATCATACAATTACTACTATACAATCACAATCATACAAAAACAATCATACTATCACAATCATACAAACACAATCATACAATCACAATCATACAATCACTACCATACCATCACAATCATACTATCACAATCATACAATCACAATCATACAATCGCAATCAAACAATCACAATCATACGATCGCAATCATACAATCACAATCATACACTCACAATCATTCAATCACAATCATACAAGCACAATCATACAATCACAATCATACAATCACAATCATACAATCACAATCATACAATCACAATCATACAATCACAATCATACAATCACAATCATACAATCACAATCATACAATCACAATCATACAATCACAATCATACAATCACAATCATACAATCACAATCATACAATCACAATCATACAATCACAATCATACAATCACAATCATACAATCAAAATCATACAATCGCAATCATACGGTCACAGTCATACACTCGCTATCTTACAATCACAATCATACAATCACAATCATACAATCGCAATCATACAATCACAATCATACCATCACAATCATACAGGCACAATCATACAATCACTATCATACAACCCCAATCATACAAAAACAATCATACAATCACAATCATACAATCGCAATCAAACAATCACAATCAGACGATCGCAATCATACGATCACAATCACACAATCACAATCATACAATCACAATCATACAATCACAATCATACAATCAAAATCACACAATCGGAATCATACGGTCACAATCATACGATCACAATCATACAATCACAATCGTACAATCACAATCATACAATCACAATCATACAATCACAATCATACAATCACAATCATACAATCACAATCATACAATCACAATCATACGATGACAATCATACAATTACTACTATACAATCATAATCATACAAAAACAATCATAAAATCACAATCATACAATCACAATCATACAATCACAATCATACAATCACAATCATACTATGACAATCATCCAATTAAAATCATACAATCACAATTACACAATCACAATCATACAATCACAATCATACAATCACAATCATACAATCACAATCATACAATCACAATCATACAATCACAATCATACAATCACAATCAAAGAATCACAATCATTCAATCACAATCATACGATCGCAATCATACAATCACAATCATACACTCACAATCATTCAATCACATACATACAATCACAATCATACAATCACAATCATACAATCACAATCATACAATCACAATCATACAATAACTATCATACAATCGCAATCATACAATCACAATAATAGAACCATAATTATACAACCACAATCAAACGATCACAATCACACAATCACAATCATACAATCACAATCATACAATCATTTTCATATAACCACACTCATAAAATTGTAATCATACAATCGCAATCATACAATCACAATCATACCATCACAATCATACAGGCACAATCATACAATCACTATCATACAATCACAATCATACAAAAACAATCATACAATCACAATCATACAATCGCAATCAAACAATCACAATCAGACGATCGCAATCATACGATCACAATCACACAGTCACAATCATACAATCACAATCATACAATCACAATCATACAATCACAATCATACAATCAAAATCATACAATCGCAATCATACGGTCACAATCATACGATCACAATCATACAATCACAATCGTACAATCACAATCATACAATCACAATCATACAATCACAATCATACAATCACAATCATTCAATCACAATCATACAATCACAATACTACAGTCGCCATTATCCAATCACAATCATACAATCACAATCATACAGTAACAATCACACGATGACAATCATACAATTACTACTATACAATCACAATCATACAAAAACAATCATACTATCACAATCATACAAACACAATCATACAATCACAATCATACAATCACTACCATACCATCACAATCATACTATCACAATCATACAATCACAATCATACAATCGCAATCAAACAATCACAATCATACGATCGCAATCATACAATCACAATCATACACTCACAATCATTCAATCACAATCATACAAGCACAATCATACAATCACAATCATACAATCACAATCATACAATCACAATCATACAATCACAATCATACAATCACAATCATACAATCACAATCATACAATCACAATCATACAATCACAATCATACAATCACAATCATACAATCACAATCATACAATCACAATCATACAATCACAATCATACAATCACAATCATACAATCATAATCATATAATCACACTTATAAAATTGCAATCATACAATCGCAATCATACAATCATAATCATACCATCACAATCATACAGGCACAATCATACAATCACTATCATACAATCACAATCATACAATCACAATCATACAATCACAATCATACAATCACAATCATACAATCACAATCATACTATGACAATCATACAATCAAAATCATACAATCACAATCATACAATCACAATCATACTATCACAATCATTCAATCACGATAATACAATCACAATCGTACAATCGCTATCGAACAATCACAACCATACAATCACAATCATACAATCACAACCATACAATCACAATCATGCACTCGCAATCATACAATCACAATCATACTATCACAATCACACAATCACAATCATACAATCACAATCATACAATCACAATCATACAATCACAATCATACAATCACAATCATACAATCACAATAATAGAACCATAATTATACAACCACAATCAAACGATCACAATCGTACAATCACAATCATACAATCACAATCATACAATCACAATCATACAATCACAATCATACAATCACAATCATACAATCACAATCATACAATCACAATCATACAATCACAATCATACAATCACAATCATACAATCACAATCATACGATGACAATCATACAATTACTACTATACAATCATAATCATACAAAAACAATCATAAAATCACAATCATACAATCACAATCATACAATCACAATAATACAATCAAAATCATACAATCACAATCATACAATCACAATCATACTATGACAATCATCCAATTAAAATCATACAATCACAATTACACAATCACAATCATACTATCACAATCATTCAATCACGTTAATACAATCATAATCGTACAATCGCAATCGAACAATCACAACCATACGATCACAATCATACAATCACAATCATACAATCACAATCATGCACTCGCAATCATACAATCACAATCATACTATCACAATCACACAATCACAATCATACCATCACAATCATAGAATCACAATCATACAATCAAAATCATACAATCGCAATCATACAATCATAATCATACCATCACAATCATACAGGCACAATCATACAATCACTATCATACAATCACAATCATACAATCACAATCATACAATCAAAATCATACAATCACAATCATACAATCACAATCATACAATCACAATCATATTATGACAATCATACAATCAAAATCATACAATCACAATCATACAATCACAATCATACTATCACAATCATTCAATCACGATAATACAATCACAATCGTACAATCGCTATCGAACAATCACAACCATACGATCACAATCATACAATCACAATCATACAATCACAATCATACAATCACAATCATACAATCACAATCATACAATCACAATCATACAATCACAATCATACAATCACAATACTACAGGCGCCATTATACAATCACAATCATACAAAGACAATCATATAATCACAATCATACAATCACAATGATACAATCACAATCATACAATCACAATCATACAAACACAATCATACAATCATAATCATGCAATAACAATCATACAATCAAAATCATACAAGCGCAATCATACGATCACAATCATACAATCACAATCAAAGAATCACAATCATACAATCACAATCATACAATTACAATCATACAAAAACAATCATACAGTCACAATCATACAATCGCAATCATACAATTACAATCACCCAAATACAATCATACAATCACAATCATACAATCACAATAATACAATCGCAATCAAACAATCACAATCATACGATCGCAATCATACAACCACAATCATACACTCACAATCATTCAATCACAATCATACAATCACAATCATACAAAAACAATGATACAATCACAATCATGCAATCACAATCATACAATCACAATCATACAATCATAATCATATAATCACACTCATAAAATTGCAATCATACAATCGCAATCATACGATCACAATCATAAACTCACAATCATTCAATCACAATCATACAATCACAATCATACAATCACAATACTACAGTCGCCATTATACAATCACAATCATACAATGACAATCATATAGTCACAATCATACAATCACAATGATACAATCACAATCATACAATCACAATCATACAAACACAATCATACAATCATAATCATACAATCACAATCATAAAAAAACAATCATACAATCACAATCATGCAATCACAATCATACAATCACAATCATACAATCACAATCATACAATTACAATCATACAATCACAATCATACAACCGCAATCATACAATCACAATCATACAATCACAATCATACAATCACAATACTACAGTCGCCATTATCCAATCACAATCATACAATCACAATCATACAATCACAATCATACAATCACAATCATACAATCACAATCATACAATCACAATACTACAGCCACCATTATACAATCACAATCATACAATCACAATCATATAATCACAATCATACAATCACAATGATACAATCACCATCATACAATCACAATCATACAGTAACAATCACACGATGACAATCATACAGTTACTACTATACAATCGCAATCATACAAAAACAATCATACTATCACAATCATACAAACACAATCATACAATCACAATCATACAATCACTACCATACCATCACAATCATACTATCACAATCATACAATCACAATCATACAATCGCAATCAAACAATCACAATCATACGATCGCAATCATACAATCACAATCATACACTCACAATCATTCAATCACAATCATACAAGCACAATCATACAATCACAATCATACAATCACAATCATACAATCACAATCATACAATCACAATCATACAATCACAATCATACAATCACAATCATACAATCACAATCATACAATCACAATCATACAATCACAATCATACAATCACAATCATACAATCACAATCATACAATCACAATCATACAATCACAATCATACAATCATAATCATATAATCACACTTATAAAATTGCAATCATACAATCGCAATCATACAATCATAATCATACCATCACAATCATACAGGCACAATCATACAATCACTATCATACAATCACAATCATACAATCACAATCATACAATCACAATCATACAATCACAATCATACAATCACAATCATACTATGACAATCATACAATCAAAATCATACAATCACAATCATACAATCACAATCATACTATCACAATCATTCAATCACGATAATACAATCACAATCGTACAATCGCTATCGAACAATCACAACCATACGATCACAATCATACAATCACAATCATACAATCACAATCATACAATCACAATCATACAATCACAATCATACAATCACAATCATACAATCACAATCATACAATCACAATCATACAATCACAATCATACAATCACAATCATACAATCACAATCATACAATCACAATCATACAATCACAATACTACAGGCGCCATTATACAATCACAATCATACAAAGACAATCATATAATCACAATCATACAATCACAATGATACAATCACAATCATACAATCACAATCATACAAACACAATCATACAATCATAATCATGCAATAACAATCATACAATCAAAATCATACAAGCGCAATCATACGATCACAATCATACAATCACAATCAAAGAATCACAATCATACAATCACAATCATACAATTACAATCATACAAAAACAATCATACAATCACAATCATACAATCGCAATCATACAATTACAATCACCCAAATACAATCATACAATCACAATCATACAATCACAATAATACAATCGCAATCAAACAATCACAATCATACGATCGCAATCATACAACCACAATCATACACTCACAATCATTCAATCACAATCATACAATCACAATCATACAAAAACAATCATACAATCACAATCATGCAATCACAATCATACAATCACAATCATACAATCATAATCATATAATCACACTCATAAAATTGCAATCATACAATCGCAATCATACGATCACAATCATAAACTCACAATCATTCAATCACAATCATACAATCACAATCATACAATCACAATCATACAATCACAATCATACAATCACAATCATACAATCACAATCATACAATCACAATCATACGATGACAATCATACAATTACTACTATACAATCATAATCATACAAAAACAATCATAAAATCACAATCATACAATCACAATCATACAATCACAATAATACAATCAAAATCATACAATCACAATCATACAATCACAATCATACTATGACAATCATCCAATTAAAATCATACAATCACAATTACACAACCACAATCATACTATCACAATCAGACAATCACAATCATACAATCACAATCATACAATCACAATCATACAATCACAATCATACAATCACAATTATACAATCACAATCATACAATCACAATCATACAATCACAATCATACAATCACAATCAAAGAATCACAATCATTCAATCACAATCATACGATCGCAATCATACAATCACAATCATACACTCACAATCATTCAATCACATACATACAATCACAATCATACAATCACAATCATACAATCACAATCATACAATCACAATCATACAATCACAATCATACAATCACAATCATACAATCACAATCATACAATCACAATCATACAATCACAATAATAGAACCATAATTATACAACCACAATCAAACGATCACAATCACACAATCACAATCATACAATCACAATCATACAATCACAATCATACAATCACAATCATACAATCACAATCATACAATCACAATCATACAATCACAATCATACAATCACAATCATACAACCACAATCATTCAATCACAATCATACAGTCACAATCATACGATCGCAATCATACAGTCACAATCATACACTCACAATCATTCAATGACATACATACAATCACAATCATACAATCACAATCATACAATCACAATCATACAATCACAATCATACAATCACAATCATACAATCACAATCATACAATCACAATCATACAATCACAATCATACAATCATTTTCATATAACCACACTCATAAAATTGTAATCATACAATCGCAATCATACAATCACAATCATACCATCACAGTCATACAGGCACAATCATACAATCACTATCATACAATCACAATCATACAAAAACAATCATACAATCACAATCATACAATCGCAATCAAACAATCACAATCAGACGATCGCAATCATACGATCACAATCACACAATCACAATCATACAATCACAATCATACAATCACAATCATACAATCACAATCATACAATCAAAATCATACAATCGCAATCATACGGTCACAATCATACGATCACAATCATACAATCACAATCGTACAATCACAATCATACAATCACAATCATACAATCACAATCATACAATCACAATCATTCAATCACAATCATACAATCACAATACTACAGTCGCCATTATCCAATCACAATCATACAATCACAATCATACAATCACAATCATACAGTAACAATCACACGATGACAATCATACAATTACTACTATACAATCACAATCATACAAAAACAATCATACTATCACAATCATACAAACACAATCATACAATCACAATCATACAATCACTACCATACCATCACAATCATACTATCACAATCATACAATCACAATCATACAATCGCAATCAAACAATCACAATCATACGATCGCAATCATACAATCACAATCATACACTCACAATCATTCAATCACAATCATACAAGCACAATCATACAATCACAATCATACAATCACAATCATACAATCACAATCATACAATCACAATCATACAATCACAATCATACAATCACAATCATACAATCACAATCATACAATCACAATCATACAATCACAATCATACAATCACAATCATACAATCACAATCATACAATCACAATCATACAATCACAATCATACAATCACAATCATACAATCAAAATCATACAATCGCAATCATACGGTCACAGTCATACACTCGCTATCTTACAATCACAATCATACAATCACAATCATACAATCGCAATCATACAATCACAATCATACCATCACAATCATACAGGCACAATCATACAATCACTATCATACAACCCCAATCATACAAAAACAATCATACAATCACAATCATACAATCGCAATCAAACAATCACAATCAGACGATCGCAATCATACGATCACAATCACACAATCACAATCATACAATCACAATCATACAATCACAATCATACAATCAAAATCACACAATCGGAATCATACGGTCACAATCATACGATCACAATCATACAATCACAATCGTACAATCACAATCATACAATCACAATCATACAATCACAATCATACAATCACAATCATACAATCACAATCATACAATCACAATCATACGATGACAATCATACAATTACTACTATACAATCATAATCATACAAAAACAATCATAAAATCACAATCATACAATCACAATCATACAATCACAATCATACAATCACAATCATACTATGACAATCATCCAATTAAAATCATACAATCACAATTACACAATCACAATCATACAATCACAATCATACAATCACAATCATACAATCACAATCATACAATCACAATCATACAATCACAATCATACAATCACAATCATACAATCACAATCAAAGAATCACAATCATTCAATCACAATCATACGATCGCAATCATACAATCACAATCATACACTCACAATCATTCAATCACATACATACAATCACAATCATACAATCACAATCATACAATCACAATCATACAATCACAATCATACAATAACTATCATACAATCGCAATCATACAATCACAATAATAGAACCATAATTATACAACCACAATCAAACGATCACAATCACACAATCACAATCATACAATCACAATCATACAATCATTTTCATATAACCACACTCATAAAATTGTAATCATACAATCGCAATCATACAATCACAATCATACCATCACAATCATACAGGCACAATCATACAATCACTATCATACAATCACAATCATACAAAAACAATCATACAATCACAATCATACAATCGCAATCAAACAATCACAATCAGACGATCGCAATCATACGATCACAATCACACAGTCACAATCATACAATCACAATCATACAATCACAATCATACAATCACAATCATACAATCAAAATCATACAATCGCAATCATACGGTCACAATCATACGATCACAATCATACAATCACAATCGTACAATCACAATCATACAATCACAATCATACAATCACAATCATACAATCACAATCATTCAATCACAATCATACAATCACAATACTACAGTCGCCATTATCCAATCACAATCATACAATCACAATCATACAGTAACAATCACACGATGACAATCATACAATTACTACTATACAATCACAATCATACAAAAACAATCATACTATCACAATCATACAAACACAATCATACAATCACAATCATACAATCACTACCATACCATCACAATCATACTATCACAATCATACAATCACAATCATACAATCGCAATCAAACAATCACAATCATACGATCGCAATCATACAATCACAATCATACACTCACAATCATTCAATCACAATCATACAAGCACAATCATACAATCACAATCATACAATCACAATCATACAATCACAATCATACAATCACAATCATACAATCACAATCATACAATCACAATCATACAATCACAATCATACAATCACAATCATACAATCACAATCATACAATCACAATCATACAATCATTTTCATATAACCACACTCATAAAATTGTAATCATACAATCGCAATCATACAATCACAATCATACCATCACAGTCATACAGGCACAATCATACAATCACTATCATACAATCACAATCATACAAAAACAATCATACAATCACAATCATACAATCGCAATCAAACAATCACAATCAGACGATCGCAATCATACGATCACAATCACACAATCACAATCATACAATCACAATCATACAATCACAATCATACAATCACAATCATACAATCAAAATCATACAATCGCAATCATACGGTCACAATCATACGATCACAATCATACAATCACAATCGTACAATCACAATCATACAATCACAATCATACAATCACAATCATACAATCACAATCATTCAATCACAATCATACAATCACAATACTACAGTCGCCATTATCCAATCACAATCATACAATCACAATCATACAATCACAATCATACAATCACAATCATACAATCACAATCATACAATCACAATCATACAATCACAATCATACAACCACAATCATTCAATCACAATCATACAGTCACAATCATACGATCGCAATCATACAGTCACAATCATACACTCACAATCATTCAATGACATACATACAATCACAATCATACAATCACAATCATACAATCACAATCATACAATCACAATCATACAATCACAATCATACAATCACAATCATACAATCACAATCATACAATCACAATCATACAATCATTTTCATATAACCACACTCATAAAATTGTAATCATACAATCGCAATCATACAATCACAATCATACCATCACAGTCATACAGGCACAATCATACAATCACTATCATACAATCACAATCATACAAAAACAATCATACAATCACAATCATACAATCGCAATCAAACAATCACAATCAGACGATCGCAATCATACGATCACAATCACACAATCACAATCATACAATCACAATCATACAATCACAATCATACAATCACAATCATACAATCAAAATCATACAATCGCAATCATACGGTCACAATCATACGATCACAATCATACAATCACAATCGTACAATCACAATCATACAATCACAATCATACAATCACAATCATACAATCACAATCATTCAATCACAATCATACAATCACAATACTACAGTCGCCATTATCCAATCACAATCATACAATCACAATCATACAATCACAATCATACAGTAACAATCACACGATGACAATCATACAATTACTACTATACAATCACAATCATACAAAAACAATCATACTATCACAATCATACAAACACAATCATACAATCACAATCATACAATCACTACCATACCATCACAATCATACTATCACAATCATACAATCACAATCATACAATCGCAATCAAACAATCACAATCATACGATCGCAATCATACAATCACAATCATACACTCACAATCATTCAATCACAATCATACAAGCACAATCATACAATCACAATCATACAATCACAATCATACAATCACAATCATACAATCACAATCATACAATCACAATCATACAATCACAATCATACAATCACAATCATACAATCACAATCATACAATCACAATCATACAATCACAATCATACAATCACAATCATACAATCACAATCATACAATCACAATCATACAATCACAATCATACAATCAAAATCATACAATCGCAATCATACGGTCACAGTCATACACTCGCTATCTTACAATCACAATCATACAATCACAATCATACAATCGCAATCATACAATCACAATCATACCATCACAATCATACAGGCACAATCATACAATCACTATCATACAACCCCAATCATACAAAAACAATCATACAATCACAATCATACAATCGCAATCAAACAATCACAATCAGACGATCGCAATCATACGATCACAATCACACAATCACAATCATACAATCACAATCATACAATCACAATCATACAATCAAAATCACACAATCGGAATCATACGGTCACAATCATACGATCACAATCATACAATCACAATCGTACAATCACAATCATACAATCACAATCATACAATCACAATCATACAATCACAATCATACAATCACAATCATACAATCACAATCATACGATGACAATCATACAATTACTACTATACAATCATAATCATACAAAAACAATCATAAAATCACAATCATACAATCACAATCATACAATCACAATCATACAATCACAATCATACTATGACAATCATCCAATTAAAATCATACAATCACAATTACACAATCACAATCATACAATCACAATCATACAATCACAATCATACAATCACAATCATACAATCACAATCATACAATCACAATCATACAATCACAATCATACAATCACAATCAAAGAATCACAATCATTCAATCACAATCATACGATCGCAATCATACAATCACAATCATACACTCACAATCATTCAATCACATACATACAATCACAATCATACAATCACAATCATACAATCACAATCATACAATCACAATCATACAATAACTATCATACAATCGCAATCATACAATCACAATAATAGAACCATAATTATACAACCACAATCAAACGATCACAATCACACAATCACAATCATACAATCACAATCATACAATCATTTTCATATAACCACACTCATAAAATTGTAATCATACAATCGCAATCATACAATCACAATCATACCATCACAATCATACAGGCACAATCATACAATCACTATCATACAATCACAATCATACAAAAACAATCATACAATCACAATCATACAATCGCAATCAAACAATCACAATCAGACGATCGCAATCATACGATCACAATCACACAGTCACAATCATACAATCACAATCATACAATCACAATCATACAATCACAATCATACAATCAAAATCATACAATCGCAATCATACGGTCACAATCATACGATCACAATCATACAATCACAATCGTACAATCACAATCATACAATCACAATCATACAATCACAATCATACAATCACAATCATTCAATCACAATCATACAATCACAATACTACAGTCGCCATTATCCAATCACAATCATACAATCACAATCATACAGTAACAATCACACGATGACAATCATACAATTACTACTATACAATCACAATCATACAAAAACAATCATACTATCACAATCATACAAACACAATCATACAATCACAATCATACAATCACTACCATACCATCACAATCATACTATCACAATCATACAATCACAATCATACAATCGCAATCAAACAATCACAATCATACGATCGCAATCATACAATCACAATCATACACTCACAATCATTCAATCACAATCATACAAGCACAATCATACAATCACAATCATACAATCACAATCATACAATCACAATCATACAATCACAATCATACAATCACAATCATACAATCACAATCATACAATCACAATCATACAATCACAATCATACAATCACAATCATACAATCACAATCATACAATCACAATCATACAATCACAATCATACAATCACAATAATAGAACCATAATTATACAACCACAATCAAACGATCACAATCACACAATCACAATCATACAATCACAATCATACAATCATTTTCATATAACCACACTCATAAAATTGTAATCATACAATCGCAATCATACAATCACAATCATACCATCACAATCATACAGGCACAATCATACAATCACTATCATACAATCACAATCATACAAAAACAATCATACAATCACAATCATACAATCGCAATCAAACAATCACAATCAGACGATCGCAATCATACGATCACAATCACACAGTCACAATCATACAATCACAATCATACAATCACAATCATACAATCACAATCATACAATCAAAATCATACAATCGCAATCATACGGTCACAATCATACGATCACAATCATACAATCACAATCGTACAATCACAATCATACAATCACAATCATACAATCACAATCATACAATCACAATCATTCAATCACAATCATACAATCACAATACTACAGTCGCCATTATCCAATCACAATCATACAATCACAATCATACAGTAACAATCACACGATGACAATCATACAATTACTACTATACAATCACAATCATACAAAAACAATCATACTATCACAATCATACAAACACAATCATACAATCACAATCATACAATCACTACCATACCATCACAATCATACTATCACAATCATACAATCACAATCATACAATCGCAATCAAACAATCACAATCATACGATCGCAATCATACAATCACAATCATACACTCACAATCATTCAATCACAATCATACAAGCACAATCATACAATCACAATCATACAATCACAATCATACAATCACAATCATACAATCACAATCATACAATCACAATCATACAATCACAATCATACAATCACAATCATACAATCACAATCATACAATCACAATCATACAATCACAATCATACAATCACAATCATACAATCACAATCATACAATCACAATCATACAATCATAATCATATAATCACACTTATAAAATTGCAATCATACAATCGCAATCATACAATCATAATCATACCATCACAATCATACAGGCACAATCATACAATCACTATCATACAATCACAATCATACAATCACAATCATACAATCACAATCATACAATCACAATCATACAATCACAATCATACTATGACAATCATACAATCAAAATCATACAATCACAATCATACAATCACAATCATACTATCACAATCATTCAATCACGATAATACAATCACAATCGTACAATCGCTATCGAACAATCACAACCATACAATCACAATCATACAATCACAACCATACAATCACAATCATGCACTCGCAATCATACAATCACAATCATACTATCACAATCACACAATCACAATCATACAATCACAATCATACAATCACAATCATACAATCACAATCATACAATCACAATCATACAATCACAATAATAGAACCATAATTATACAACCACAATCAAACGATCACAATCGTACAATCACAATCATACAATCACAATCATACAATCACAATCATACAATCACAATCATACAATCACAATCATACAATCACAATCATACAATCACAATCATACAATCACAATCATGCACTCGCAATCATACAATCACAATCATACTATCACAATCACACAATCACAATCATACAATCACAATCATACAATCACAATCATACAATCACAATCATACAATCACAATCATACAATCACAATAATAGAACCATAATTATACAACCACAATCAAACGATCACAATCGTACAATCACAATCATACAATCACAATCATACAATCACAATCATACAATCACAATCATACAATCACAATCATACAATCACAATCATACAATCACAATCATACAATCACAATCATACAATCACAATCATACAATCACAATCATACGATGACAATCATACAATTACTACTATACAATCATAATCATACAAAAACAATCATAAAATCACAATCATACAATCACAATCATACAATCACAATAATACAATCAAAATCATACAATCACAATCATACAATCACAATCATACTATGACAATCATCCAATTAAAATCATACAATCACAATTACACAATCACAATCATACTATCACAATCATTCAATCACGTTAATACAATCATAATCGTACAATCGCAATCGAACAATCACAACCATACGATCACAATCATACAATCACAATCATACAATCACAATCATGCACTCGCAATCATACAATCACAATCATACTATCACAATCACACAATCACAATCATACCATCACAATCATAGAATCACAATCATACAATCAAAATCATACAATCGCAATCATACGGTCACAATCATACGATCACAATCATACAATCACAATCGTACAATCACAATCATACAATCACAATCATACAATCACAATCATACAATCACAATCATTCAATCACAATCATACAATCACAATACTACAGTCGCCATTATCCAATCACAATCATACAATCACAATCATACAATCACAATCATACAATCACAATCATACAGTAACAATCACACGATGACAATCATACAATTACTACTATACAATCACAATCATACAAAAACAATCATACTATCACAATCATACAAACACAATCATACAATCACAATCATACAATCACTACCATACCATCACAATCATACTATCACAATCATACAATCACAATCATACAATCGCAATCAAGCAATCACAATCATACGATCGCAATCATACAATCACAATCATACACTCACAATCATTCAATCACAATCATACAAGCACAATCATACAATCACAATCATACAATCACAATCATACAATCACAATCATACAATCACAATCATACAATCACAATCATACAATCACAATCATACAATCACAATCATACAATCACAATCATACAATCACAATCATACAATCACAATCATACAATCACAATCATACAATCACAATCATACAATCACAATCATACAATCACAATCATACAATCACAATCATACAATCACAATCATACAATCATAATCATATAATCACACTTATAAAATTGCAATCATACAGTCGCAATCATACAATCATAATCATACCATCACAATCATACAGGCACAATCATACAATCACTATCATACAATCACAATCATACAATCACAATCATACAATCACAATCATACAATCACAATCATACAATCACAATCATACTATGACAATCATACAATCAAAATCATACAATCACAATCATACAATCACAATCATACTATCACAATCTTTCAATCACGATAATACAATCACAATCGTACAATCGCTATCGAACAATCACAACCATACGATCACAATCATACAATCACAACCATACAATCACAATCATGCACTCGCAATCATACAATCACAATCATACTATCACAATCACACAATCACAATCATACAATCACAATCATACAATCACAATCATACAATCACAATCATACAATCACAATAATAGAACCATAATTATACAACCACAATCAAACGATCACAATCGTACAATCACAATCATACAATCACAATCATACAATCACAATCATACAATCACAATCATACAATCACAATCATACAATCACAATCATACAATCACAATACTACAGGCGCCATTATACAATCACAATCATACAATGACAATCATATAATCACAATCATACAATCACAATGATACAATCACAATCATACAATCACAATCATACAAACACAATCATACAATCATAATCATGCAATAACAATCATACAATCAAAATCATACAAGCGCAATCATACGATCACAATCATACAATCACAATCAAAGAATCACAATCATACAATCACAATCATACAATCACAATCATACAAAAACAATCATACAATCACAATCATACAATCGCAATCATACAATTACAATCACCCAAATACAATCATACAATCACAATCATACAATCACAATAATACAATCGCAATCAAACAATCACAATCATACGATCGCAACCATACAACCACAATCATACACTCACAATCATTCAATCACAATCATACAATCACAATCATACAAAAACAATCATACAATCACAATCATGCAATCACAATCATACAATCACAATCATACAATCACAATCATACAATCACAATCAAAGAATCACAATCATTCAATCACAATCATACGATCGCAATCATACAATCACAATCATACACTCACAATCATTCAATCACATACATACAATCACAATCATACAATCACAATCATACAATCACAATCATATAATCACAATCATACAATCACAATCATACAATCACAATCATACAATCACAATCATACAATCACAATCAAAGAATCACAATCATTCAATCACAATCATACGATCGCAATCATACAATCACAATCATACAATCACAATCATACTATAACAATCATACAATCAAAATCATACAATCACAATCATACAATCACAATCATACAATCACAATCATACAATCACAATCATTCAATCACAATCATACAGTCACAATCATACGATCGCAATCATACAGTCACAATCATACACTCACAATCATTCAATGACATACATACAATCACAATCATACAATCACAATCATACAATCACAATCATACAATCACAATCATACAATCACACTCATACAATCACAATCATACAATTACAATCATACAATCACAATCATACAATCACAATCATACAATCACAATCATACAATCACAATCATACAATCACAATCATACAATCACAATCATACAATCATTTTCATATAACCACACTCATAAAATTGTAATCATACAATCGCAATCATACAATCACAATCATACCATCACAATCATACAGGCACAATCATACAATCACTATCATACAATCACAATCATACAAAAACAATCATACAATCACAATCATACAATCGCAATCAAACAATCACAATCAGACGATCGCAATCATACGATCACAATCACACAATCACAATCATACAATCACAATCATACAATCACAATCATACAATCACAATCATACAATCACAATCATACAATCAAAATCATACAATCGCAATCATACGGTCACAATCATACGATCACAATCATACAATCACAATCGTACAATCACAATCATACAATCACAATCATACAATCACAATCATACAATCACAATCATACAATCACAATCATACAATCACAATCATACAATCACAATCATACAATCACAATCATACAATCACAATCATACAATCAAAATCATACAATCACAATCATACAATCACAATCATACTATCACAATCATTCAATCACGATAATACAATCACAATCGTTCAATCGCTATCGAACAATCACAACCATACGATCACAATCATACAATCACAATCATACAATCACAATCATGCACTCGCAATCATACAATCACAATCATACTATCACAATCACACAATCACAATCATACAATCACAATCATACAATCACAATCATACAATCACAATCATACAATCACAATCATACAATCACAATCATACAATCAAAATCATACAATCACAATCGTACAATCACAATCATACAATCACAATCATACAATCACAATCATACAATCACAATCATACAATCACAATCATACAATCACAATACTACAGTCACCATTATACAATCACAGTCATACAATCACAATCATATAATCACAATCATACAATCACAATGATACAATCACCATCATACAATCACAATCATACAATCACAATCATACAGTAACAATCATACGATGACAATCATACAATTACTACTATACAATCACAATCATACGATCGCAATCATACAATCACAACCATACACTCACAATCATTCAATCACAATCATACAATCACAGTCATACAATCACAATCATACAATCGCAATCATACAATCACAACCATACAATCACAATCATACAATCACAATCATACAATCATAATCATATAATCACACTCATAAAATTGCAATCATACAATCGCAATCATACAATCACAATCATACCATCACAATCATACAGGCACAATCAAACAATCACTATCATACAATCACAATCATACAAAAACAATCATACAATCACAATCATACAATCACAATCGTACAATCGCAGTCGAACAATGACAACCATACGATCACAATCATACAATCACAATCATATAATCACAATCATACACTCGCAATCTTACAATCACAATCATACAATCACTATCATACAATCACAATCATACAATCAAAATCATACAATCACAATCATACAATCGCAATCAAACAATCACAATCAGACGATCGCAATCATACGGTCACAATCATAAACTCAGAATAATTCAATCACAATCATACAATCACAATCATACAATCACAATACTACAGTCGCCATTATACAATCACAATCATACAATGACAATCATATAATCACAATCATACAATCACAATGATACAATCACAATCATACAATCACAATCATACAAACACAATCATACAATCATAATCATGCAATAACAATCATACAATCAAAATCATACAACCGCAATCATACGATCACAATCATACGATCACAATCATACAATCACAATCAAGGAATCACAATCATACAATCACAATCATACAATTACAATCATACAAAAACAATCATAGAATCACAATCATACAATCGCTTTCATACAATTACAATCACCCAAATACAATCATACAATCACAATCATACAATCACAATAATACAATCGCAATCAAACAATCACAATCATACGATCGCAATCATACAATCACAATCATACACTCACAATCATACAATCACAATCATACAATCAAAATCATACAATCACAATCATACAATCACAATAATACTATCACAATCATTCAATCACGATAATACAATCACAATCGTTCAATCGCTATCGAACAATCACAACCATAAGATCACAATCATACAATCACAATCATACAATCACAATCATGCACTCGCAATCATACAATCACAATCATACTATCACAATCACACAATCACAATCATACAATCACAATCATACAATCACAATCATACAATCACAATCATACAATCACAATCATACAATCACAATCATACAATCAAAATCATACAATCACAATCACACAATCACAATCATACTATCACAATCATTCAATCACAATCATACAATCACAATCATACGATGACAATCATACAATTACTACTATACAATCATAATCATACAAAAACAATCATAAAATCACAATCATACAATCACAATCATACAATCACAATAATACAATCAAAATCATACAATCACAATCATACAATCACAATCATACTATGACAATCATCCAATTAAAATCATACAATCACAATTACACAATCACAATCATACTATCACAATCATTCAATCACGTTAATACAATCATAATCGTACAATCGCAATCGAACAATCACAACCATACGATCACAATCATACAATCACAATCATACAATCACAATCATGCACTCGCAATCATACAATCACAATCATACTATCACAATCACACAATCACAATCATACCATCACAATCATAGAATCACAATCATACAATCAAAATCATACAATCGCAATCATACGGTCACAATCATACGATCACAATCATACAATCACAATCGTACAATCACAATCATACAATCACAATCATACAATCACAATCATACAATCACAATCATTCAATCACAATCATACAATCACAATACTACAGTCGCCATTATCCAATCACAATCATACAATCACAATCATACAATCACAATCATACAATCACAATCATACAGTAACAATCACACGATGACAATCATACAATTACTACTATACAATCACAATCATACAAAAACAATCATACTATCACAATCATACAAACACAATCATACAATCACAATCATACAATCACTACCATACCATCACAATCATACTATCACAATCATACAATCACAATCATACAATCGCAATCAAGCAATCACAATCATACGATCGCAATCATACAATCACAATCATACACTCACAATCATTCAATCACAATCATACAAGCACAATCATACAATCACAATCATACAATCACAATCATACAATCACAATCATACAATCACAATCATACAATCACAATCATACAATCACAATCATACAATCACAATCATACAATCACAATCATACAATCACAATCATACAATCACAATCATACAATCACAATCATACAATCACAATCATACAATCACAATCATACAATCACAATCATACAATCACAATCATACAATCATAATCATATAATCACACTTATAAAATTGCAATCATACAGTCGCAATCATACAATCATAATCATACCATCACAATCATACAGGCACAATCATACAATCACTATCATACAATCACAATCATACAATCACAATCATACAATCACAATCATACAATCACAATCATACAATCACAATCATACTATGACAATCATACAATCAAAATCATACAATCACAATCATACAATCACAATCATACTATCACAATCATTCAATCACGATAATACAATCACAATCGTACAATCGCTATCGAACAATCACAACCATACGATCACAATCATACAATCACAACCATACAATCACAATCATGCACTCGCAATCATACAATCACAATCATACTATCACAATCACACAATCACAATCATACAATCACAATCATACAATCACAATCATACAATCACAATCATACAATCACAATAATAGAACCATAATTATACAACCACAATCAAACGATCACAATCGTACAATCACAATCATACAATCACAATCATACAATCACAATCATACAATCACAATCATACAATCACAATCATACAATCACAATCATACAATCACAATACTACAGGCGCCATTATACAATCACAATCATACAATGACAATCATATAATCACAATCATACAATCACAATGATACAATCACAATCATACAATCACAATCATACAAACACAATCATACAATCATAATCATGCAATAACAATCATACAATCAAAATCATACAAGCGCAATCATACGATCACAATCATACAATCACAATCAAAGAATCACAATCATACAATCACAATCATACAATCACAATCATACAAAAACAATCATACAATCACAATCATACAATCGCAATCATACAATTACAATCACCCAAATACAATCATACAATCACAATCATACAATCACAATCATACAATCACAATAATACAATCGCAATCAAACAATCACAATCATACGATCGCAACCATACAACCACAATCATACACTCACAATCATTCAATCACAATCATACAATCACAATCATACAAAAACAATCATACAATCACAATCATGCAATCACAATCATACAATCACAATCATACAATCACAATCATACAATCACAATCAAAGAATCACAATCATTCAATCACAATCATACGATCGCAATCATACAATCACAATCATACACTCACAATCATTCAATCACATACATACAATCACAATCATACAATCACAATCATACAATCACAATCATATAATCACAATCATACAATCACAATCATACAATCACAATCATACAATCACAATCATACAATCACAATCAAAGAATCACAATCATTCAATCACAATCATACGATCGCAATCATACAATCACAATCATACAATCACAATCATACTATAACAATCATACAATCAAAATCATACAATCACAATCATACAATCACAATCATACAATCACAATCATACAATCACAATCATTCAATCACAATCATACAGTCACAATCATACGATCGCAATCATACAGTCACAATCATACACTCACAATCATTCAATGACATACATACAATCACAATCATACAATCACAATCATACAATCACAATCATACAATCACAATCATACAATCACACTCATACAATCACAATCATACAATTACAATCATACAATCACAATCATACAATCACAATCATACAATCACAATCATACAATCACAATCATACAATCACAATCATACAATCACAATCATACAATCATTTTCATATAACCACACTCATAAAATTGTAATCATACAATCGCAATCATACAATCACAATCATACCATCACAATCATACAGGCACAATCATACAATCACTATCATACAATCACAATCATACAAAAACAATCATACAATCACAATCATACAATCGCAATCAAACAATCACAATCAGACGATCGCAATCATACGATCACAATCACACAATCACAATCATACAATCACAATCATACAATCACAATCATACAATCACAATCATACAATCACAATCATACAATCAAAATCATACAATCGCAATCATACGGTCACAATCATACGATCACAATCATACAATCACAATCGTACAATCACAATCATACAATCACAATCATACAATCACAATCATACAATCACAATCATACAATCACAATCATACAATCACAATCATACAATCACAATCATACAATCACAATCATACAATCACAATCATACAATCAAAATCATACAATCACAATCATACAATCACAATCATACTATCACAATCATTCAATCACGATAATACAATCACAATCGTTCAATCGCTATCGAACAATCACAACCATACGATCACAATCATACAATCACAATCATACAATCACAATCATGCACTCGCAATCATACAATCACAATCATACTATCACAATCACACAATCACAATCATACAATCACAATCATACAATCACAATCATACAATCACAATCATACAATCACAATCATACAATCACAATCATACAATCAAAATCATACAATCACAATCGTACAATCACAATCATACAATCACAATCATACAATCACAATCATACAATCACAATCATACAATCACAATCATACAATCACAATACTACAGTCACCATTATACAATCACAGTCATACAATCACAATCATATAATCACAATCATACAATCACAATGATACAATCACCATCATACAATCACAATCATACAATCACAATCATACAGTAACAATCATACGATGACAATCATACAATTACTACTATACAATCACAATCATACGATCGCAATCATACAATCACAACCATACACTCACAATCATTCAATCACAATCATACAATCACAGTCATACAATCACAATCATACAATCGCAATCATACAATCACAACCATACAATCACAATCATACAATCACAATCATACAATCATAATCATATAATCACACTCATAAAATTGCAATCATACAATCGCAATCATACAATCACAATCATACCATCACAATCATACAGGCACAATCAAACAATCACTATCATACAATCACAATCATACAAAAACAATCATACAATCACAATCATACAATCACAATCGTACAATCGCAGTCGAACAATGACAACCATACGATCACAATCATACAATCACAATCATATAATCACAATCATACACTCGCAATCTTACAATCACAATCATACAATCACTATCATACAATCACAATCATACAATCAAAATCATACAATCACAATCATACAATCGCAATCAAACAATCACAATCAGACGATCGCAATCATACGGTCACAATCATAAACTCAGAATAATTCAATCACAATCATACAATCACAATCATACAATCACAATACTACAGTCGCCATTATACAATCACAATCATACAATGACAATCATATAATCACAATCATACAATCACAATGATACAATCACAATCATACAATCACAATCATACAAACACAATCATACAATCATAATCATGCAATAACAATCATACAATCAAAATCATACAACCGCAATCATACGATCACAATCATACGATCACAATCATACAATCACAATCAAGGAATCACAATCATACAATCACAATCATACAATTACAATCATACAAAAACAATCATAGAATCACAATCATACAATCGCTTTCATACAATTACAATCACCCAAATACAATCATACAATCACAATCATACAATCACAATAATACAATCGCAATCAAACAATCACAATCATACGATCGCAATCATACAATCACAATCATACACTCACAATCATACAATCACAATCATACAATCAAAATCATACAATCACAATCATACAATCACAATAATACTATCACAATCATTCAATCACGATAATACAATCACAATCGTTCAATCGCTATCGAACAATCACAACCATAAGATCACAATCATACAATCACAATCATACAATCACAATCATGCACTCGCAATCATACAATCACAATCATACTATCACAATCACACAATCACAATCATACAATCACAATCATACAATCACAATCATACAATCACAATCATACAATCACAATCATACAATCACAATCATACAATCAAAATCATACAATCACAATCACACAATCACAATCATACTATCACAATCATTCAATCACGATAATACAATCACAATCGTTCAATCGCTATCGAACAATCACAACCATACGATCACAATCATACAATCACAATCATATAATCACAATCATACACTCGCAATCTTACAATCACAATCATACAATCACTATCATACAATCACAATCATACAATCACAATCATACAATCACAATCATACAATCACAATCATACAATCACAATCATACAATCACAATCATACAATCACAATCATACAATCACAATCATACAATCACAATCATACAATCACAATCATACAATCACAATCATACAATCACAATACTACAGTCGCCATTATCCAATCACAATCATACATAAACAGTCATACAATCACAATCATGAAATCACAATCATACAATCACAATCATACAATCACAATCATACAATTACAATCATACTATCACAATCATTCAATCACGATAATACAATCACAATCGTTCAATCGCTATCGAACAATCACAACCATACGATCACAATCATACAATCACAATCATACAATCACAATCATGCACTCGCAATCATACAATCACAATCATACTATCACAATCACACAATCACAATCATACAATCACAATCATACAATCACAATCATACAATCACAATCATACAATCACAATCATACAATCACAATCATACAATCAAAATCATACAATCACAATCACACAATCACAATCATACTATCACAATCATTCAATCACGATAATACAATCACAATCGTTCAATCGCTATCGAACAATCACAACCATACGATCACAATCATACAATCACAATCATACAATCACAATCATGCACTCGCAATCATACAATCACAATCATACTATCACAATCACACAATCACAATCATATAATCACAATCATACAATCACAATCATACAATCACAATCATACAATCACAATCATACAATCACAATAATAGAACCATAATTATACAACCACAATCAAACGATCACAATCATACAATCACAATCATACAATCACAATCATACAATCACAATCATACAATTACAATCATACAAAAACAATCATACAATTACAATCATACAATCGCAATCATACAATTACCATCACCCAAATACAATCATACAATCACAATCATACAATCACAATAATACAATCACAATCATACAATCACAATCATACAAAAACAATCATACAATCACAATCATGCAATCACAATCATACAATCAAAATCATACAATCGCAATCATACGATCACAGTCATACGATCACAATCATACAATCACAACCATACAATCACAATCATACGATGACAATCATACAATTACTACTATACAATCATAATCATATAAAAACAATCATACAATCACAATCATACAATCACAATCATATAATCACAATAATACAATCACAATCATACAATCACAATCATACAATCACAATCATACAATCACAATCATACAATCACAATCATACAATCACAATCATACAATCAAAATCATACAATCACAATCATACAATCACAATCATACTATCACAATCATTCAATCACGATAATACAATCACAATCGTTCAATCGCTATCGAACAATCACAACCATACGATCACAATCATACAATCACAATCATACAATCACAATCACGCACTCGCAATCATACAATCACAATCATACTATCACAATCACCCAATCACAATCATATAATCACAATCATACAATCACAATCATACAATCACAATCATACAATCACAATCATACAATCACAATAATAGAACCATAATTATACAACCACAATCAAACGATCACAATCATACAATCACAATCATACAATCACAATCATACAATCACAATCATACAAACACAATCATACAATCATAATCATGCAGTAACAATCATACAATCAAAATCATACAACCGCAATCATACGATCACAATGATACGATCACAATCATACAATCACAATCAAAGAATCACAATCACACAATCACAATCATACAATCACAATCATACAAAAACAATCATACAATCACAATCATACAATCGCAATCATACAATTACAATCACCCAAATACAATCATACAATCACAATCATACAATCACAATAATACAATCGCAATCAAACAATCACAATCATACGATCGCAATCACACAACCACAATCATACACTCACAATCATTCAATCACAATCATACAATCACAATAAATACAAAAACAATCATACAATCACAATCATACAATCACAATCATACAATCACAATCATACAATCACAATCATACAATCACAATCATACAATCGCTATCAAACAATCACAATCATACGATCGCAATCATTCAATCACAATCATACAATCACAATAAATACAAAAACAATCATACAATCACAATCATACAATCACAATCATACAATCACAATCAAAGAATCACAATCATACAATCACAATCATACAATCACAATCATACAAAAACAATCATACAATCACAATCATACAATCGCAATCATACAATTACAATCATACAATCACAATCATACAATCACAATCATACAAACACAATCATACAATCATAATCATGCAGTAACAATCATACAATCAAAATCATACAACCGCAATCATACGATCACAGTGATACGATCACAATCATACAATCACAATCAAAGAATCACAATCATACAATCACAATCATACAATCACAATCATACAAAAACAATCATACAATCACAACCATACAATCGCAATCATACAATTACAATCACCCAAATACAATCATACAATCACAATCATACAATCACAATAATACAATCACAATCATACAATCACAATACTACAGTCGCCATTATACAATCACAATGATACAATGACAATCATATAATCACAATCATACAATCACAATGATACAATCACAATCATACAATCACAATCATACAAACACAATCATACAATCATAATCATGCAGTAACAATCATACAATCAAAATCATACAACCGCAATCATACGATCACAATGATACGATCACAATCATACAATCACAATCAAAGAATCACAATCATAAAATCACAATCATACAATCACAATCATACAAAAACAATCATACAATCACAATCATACAATCGCAATCATACAATTACAATCACCCAAATACAATCATACAATCACAATCATACAATCACAATAATACAATCGCAATCAAACAATCACAATCATACGATCGCAATCATACAACCACAATCATACACTCACAATCATTCAATCACAATCATACAATCACAATCATACAAAAACAATCATACAATCACAATCATACAATCACAATCATACAATCACAATCATTCAATCACAATCATACAATCACAATCATACAATCACAATCATACAATCACAATCATACAATCACAATCATACAATCGCAATCAAACAATCACAATCATACGATCGCAATCATACAATCACAATCATACACTCACAATCATTCAATCACAATCATACAATCACAATCATACATAAACAGTCATACAATCACAATCATGAAATCACAATCATACAATCACAATCATACAATCACAATCATACAATTACAATCATACAATCACAATCATACAATCGCAATCATACAATCGCAATCATACAATCACAATCATACAATCACAATCATACAATCACAATCATACAATCACAATCATACAATCACAATCATACAATCACAATCATACAATCACAATCATACAATCACAATACTACAGTCGCCATTATCCAATCACAATCATACAATCACAATCATACAATCACAATCATACAATCACAATCATACAATCACAATCATACAATCACAATCATACAATCACAATCATACAATCACAATCATACAATCACAATCATACAATCACAATCATACAATCACAATCATACAATCACAATCATACAATCACAATCATACAATCACAATCATACAATCACAATCATACAATCACAATCATACAATCACAATCATACAATCACAATCATATAATCACAATCATACAATCACAATGATACAATCACCATCATACAATCACAATCATACAATCACAATCATACAGTAACAATCATACGATGACAATCATACAATTACTACTATACAATCACAATCATACGATCGCAATCATACAATCACAACCATACACTCACAATCATTCAATCACAATCATACAATCACAGTCATACAATCACAATCATACAATCACAATCATACAATCGCAATCATACAATCACAACCATACAATCACAATCATACAATCACAATCATACAATCATAATCATATAATCACACTCATAAAATTGCAATCATACAATAGCAATCATACAATCACAATCATACCATCACAATCATACAGGGACAATCAAACAATTACTATCATACAATCACAATCATACAAAAACAATCATACAATCACAATCATACAATCACAATCGTACAATCGCAGTCGAACAATGACAACCATACGATCACAATCATACAATCACAATCATATAATCACAATCATACACTCGCAATCTTACAATCACAATCATACAATCACTATCATACAATCACAATCATACAATCACAATCATACAATCACAATCATACAATCACAATTATACAATCACAATCATACAATCACAATCATACAATCACAATCATACAATCACAATCATACAATCACAATCATACAATCACAATCATACAATCACAATCATACAATCACAATACTACAGTCGCCATTATCCAATCACAATCATACATAAACAGTCATACAATCACAATCATGAAATCACAATCATACAATCACAATCATACAATCACAATCATACAATTACAATCATACAATCACAATCATACAATCGCAATCATACAATCACAATCATACAATCACAATCATACAATCACAATCATACAATCACAATCATACAATCACAATCATACAATCACAATCATACAATCACAATACTACAGTCGCCATTATCCAATCACAATCATACAATCACAATCATACAATCACAATCATACAATCACAATCATACAATCACAATCATACAATCACAATCATACAATCACAATCATACAATCACAATCATACAATCACAATCATACAATCACAATCATACAATCACAATCATACAATCACAATCATACAATCACAATCATACAATCACAATCATACAATCACAATCATACAATCACAATCATACAATCACAATCATACAATCACAATCATACAATCACAATCATACAATCACAATCATACAATCACAATCATACAATCACAATCATATAATCACAATCATACAATCACAATGATACAATCACCATCATACAATCACAATCATACAATCACAATCATACAGTAACAATCATACGATGACAATCATACAATTACTACTATACAATCACAATCATACGATCGCAATCATACAATCACAACCATACACTCACAATCATTCACTCACAATCATACAATCACAGTCATACAATCACAATCATACAATCACAATCATACAATCGCAATCATACAATCACAACCATACAATCACAATCATACAATCACAATCATACAATCATAATCATATAATCACACTCATAAAATTGCAATCATACAATCGCAATCATACAATCACAATCATACCATCACAATCATACAGGGACAATCAAACAATCACTATCATACAATCACAATCATACAAAAACAATCATACAATCACAATCATACAATCACAATCGTACAATCGCAGTCGAACAATGACAACCATACGATCACAATCATACAATCACAATCATATAATCACAATCATACACTCACAATCTTACAATCACAATCATACAATCACTATCATACAATCACAATCATACAATCACAATCATACAATCACAATCATACAATCACAATCATACAATCACAATCATACAATCACAATCATACAATCACAATCATACAATCACAATCATACAATCACAATCATACAATCACAATCATACAATCACAATCATACAATCACAATCATACAATCACAATACTACAGTCGCCATTATCCAATCACAATCATACAATCACAATCATACAATCACAATCATACAATCACAATCATACAATCACAATCATAAAATCACAATCATACAATCACAATCATACAATCACAATCATACAATCACAATCATACAATCACAATCATACAATCACAATCATACAATCACAAACATACAATCACAATCATACAATCACAATCATACAATCAAAATCATACAATCACAATCATACAATCACAATCATACAATCACAATCATACAATCACAATCATACGATCGCAATCATACAATCACAACCATACACTCACAATCATTCAATCACAATCATACAATCACAGTCATACAATCACAATCATACAATCACAATCATACAATCACAATCATACAATCACAATACTACAGTCGCCATTATCCAATCACAATCATACAATCACAATCATACAATCACAATCATACAATCACAGTCTTACAATCACAATCATACAATCACTATCATACAATCACAATCATACAATCACAATCATACAATCACAATCATACAATCGCAATCAAACAATCACAATCAGACGATCGCAATCATACGATCACAATCATAAACTCAGAATAATTCAATCACAATCATACAATCACAATCATACAATCACAATCATACAATCAAAATCATACAATCGCAATCATACGATCACAATCATACGATGACAATCATACAATTACTACTATACAATCACAATCATACAAATACAATCATATAATCACAATCATACACTCGCAATCTTATAATCACAATCATACAATCACAATCATACAATCATACAATCACAATCATACAATCACAATCATACAATCACAATCATACAATCACAATCATACAATCACAATCATACAATCACAATCATACAATTACAATCATACAATCACTATCATACAACCACAATCATACAATCACAATCATACAATCACAATCATACAATCGCAACCAAACAATCACAATCAGACGATCGGAATCATACGATCACAATCATAAACTCACAATGATTCAATCACAATCATACAATCACAATCATACAATCACAATCATACAATCACAATCATACAATCAAAATCATACAATCGCAATCATACGATCACAATCATACGACGACAATCATACAATTACTACTATACAATCACAATCATACAAATACAATCATACAATCACAATCATACTATAACAATCATACAATCAAAATCATACAATCACAATCATACAATCACAATCATACAATCACAATCATACAATCACAACCATACGATCACAATCATACAATCACAATCATACAATCACAATCATACAATCACAATCATACACTCGCAATCATACAATCACAATAATACAATCACAATCATACAATCACAATCATACAATCACAATCATACAATCACAATCATACAATCACTATGATACAATCACAATCATACAATCGCAATCATACAATCGCAATCAAACAATCACAATCAGACGAACGCAATCATACGATCACAATAATACACTCACAATCATTAAATCACAATCATACGATCACAATCACACAATCACAATCATACAATCGTAATCATACAATCACAATCATACAATCGCAATCATACGATCACAATCATACGATCACAATACTACAGTCACCATTATACAATCACAATCATACAATCACAATCATATAATCACAATCATACAACCACAATGATACAATCACCATCATACAATCACAATCATACAATCACAATCATACAGTAACAATCATACGATGACAATCATACAATTACTACTATACAATCACAATCATACGATCGCAATCATACAATCACAACCATACACTCACAATCATTCAATCACAATCATACAATCACAATCATACAATCACAATCATACAATCACAATCATACAATCACAATCATACAATCACAATCATACAATCACAATCATACAATCACAATCATACAATCACAATCATACAATCACAATCATACAATCACAATCATACAATCACAATCATACAATCACAATCATACAATCACAATCATACAATCACAGTCATACAATCAAAATCATACAATCGCAATCATACGATCACAATCATACGACGACAATCATACAATTACTACTATACAATCACAATCATACAAATACAATCATACAATCACAATCATACTATAACAATCATACAATCAAAATCATACAATCACAATCATACAATCACAATCATACAATCACAATCATACAATCACAACCATACGATCACAATCATACAATCACAATCATACAATCACAATCATACAATCACAATCATACAATCAAAATCACACAATCACAATCATACAATCACAATCATACTATCACAATCATTCAATCACGATAATACAATCACAATCGTTCAATCGCTATCGAACAATCACAACCATACGATCACAATCATACAATCACAATCATACAATCACAATCATGCACTCGCAATCATACAATCACAATCATACTATCACAATCACACAATCACAATCATATAATCACAATCATACAATCACAATCATACAATCACAATCATACAATCACAATAATAGAACCATAATTATACAACCACAATCAAACGATCACAATCATACAATCACAATCATACAATCACAATCATACAATCACAATCATACAAACACAATCATACAATCATAATCATGCAGTAACAATTATACAATCAAAATCATACAACCGCAACCATACGATCACAATGATACGATCACAATCATACAATCACAATCAAAGAATCACAATCACACAATCACAATCATAGAATCACAATCATACAAAAACAATCATACAATCACAATCATACAATCGCAATCATACAATTACAATCACCCAAATCCAATCATACAATCACAATCATACAATCACAATAATACAATCGCAATCAAACAATCACAATCATACGATCGCAATCATACAACCACAATCATACACTCACAATCATTCAATCACAGTCATACAATCACAATTATACAAAAACAATCATACAATCACAATCATACAATCACAATCATACAATCACAATCATACAATCACAATCATACAATCGCCATCAAACAATCACAATCATACGATCGCAATCATACAATCACAATCATACACTCACAATCATTCAATCACAATCATACAATCACAATCATACAAAAACAATCATACAATCACAATCATGCAATCACAATCATACAATCACAATCATACAATCACAATCAAACAATTACAATCATACAATCACAATCATACAATCGCAATGATACAATCACAATCATACAATCACAATCATACAATCACAATAATACAATCACAATCATACAATCACAATCATACAATCACAATCATACAATCACAATACTACAGTCGCCATTATCCAATCACAATCATACAATCACAATCATACAATCACAATCATACAGTCACAATCATACAATCACAATCATACAATCACAATCATACAATCACAATACTACAGTCACCATTATACAATCACAATCATACAATCACAATCATATAATCACAATCATACAATCACAATGATACAATCACCATCATACAATCACAATCATACAGTAACAACCACACACGATGACAATCATACAATTACTACTATACAATCACAATCATACAAAAACAATCATACTATCACAATCATACAAACACAATCATACAATCACAATCATACAATCACTACCATACAATCACAATCATACAATCACAATCATACAATCACAATCATACAATCACAATCATGCACTCGCAATCATACAATCACAATCATACTATCACAATCACACAATCACAATCATATAATCACAATCATACAATCACAATCATAGAACCATAATTATAAAACCACAATCAAACGATCACAATCATACAATCACAATCATACAATCACAATCATACAATCACAATCATACAATCACAATCATACAATCACAATCATACAATCACAATACTACAGTCGCCATTATACAATCACAATCATACAATGACAATCATATAGTCACAATCATACAATCACAATGATACAATCACAATCATACAATCACAATCATACAAACACAATCATACAATCATAATCATACAATCACAATCATACAAAAACAATCATACAATCACAATCATGCAATCACAATCATACAATCACAATCATACAATCACAATCATACAATTACAATCATACAATCACAATCATACAATCGCAATCATACAATCACAATCATACAATCACAATCATACAATCACAATACTACAGTCGCCATTATCCAATCACAATCATACAATCACAATCATACAATCACAATCATACAATCACAATCATACAATCACAATCATACAATCACAATCATACAATCACAATCATACAATCACAATCATACAATCACAATACTACAGTCACCATTATACAATCACAATCATACAATCACAATCATATAATCACAATCATACAATCACAATGATACAATCACCATCATACAATCACAATCATACAGTAACAACCACACACGATGACAATCATACAATTACTACTATACAATCACAATCATACAAAAACAATCATACTATCACAATCATACAAACACAATCATACAATCACAATCATACAATCACTACCATACCATCACAATCATACTATCACAATCATACAATCACAATCATACAATCGCAATCAAACAATCACAATCATACGATCGCAATCATACAATCACAATCATACACTCACAATCATTCAATCACAATCATACAAGCACAATCATACAATCACAATCATACAATCACAATCATACAATCACAATCATACAATCACAATCATACAATCACAATCATACAATCACAATCATACAATCACAATCATACAATCACAATCATACAATCACAATCATACAATCACAATCATACAATCACAATCATACAATCACAATCATACAATCATAATCATATAATCACACTTATAAAATTGCAATCATACAATCGCAATCATACAATCATAATCATGCCATCACAATCATACAGGCACAATCATGCAATCACTATCATACAATCACAATCATACAATCACAATCATACAATCACAATCATACAATCACAATCATACAATCACAATCATACAATCACAATCATACTATGACAATCATACAATCAAAATCATACAATCACAATCATACAATCACAATCATACTATCACAATCATTCAATCACGATAATACAATCACAATCGTACAATCGCTATCGAACAATCACAACCATACGATCACAATCATACAATCACAACCATACAATCACAATCATGCACTCGCAATCATACAATCACAATCATACTATCACAATCACACAATCACAATCATACAATCACAATCATACAATCACAATCATACAATCACAATCATACAATCACAATCATACAATCACAATCATACAATCACAATAATAGAACCATAACTATACAACCACAATCAAACGATCACAATCGTACAATCACAATCATACAATCACAATCATACAATCACAATCATACAATCACAATCATACAATCACAATACTACAGGCGCCATTATACAATCACAATCATACAATGACAATCATATAATCACAATCATACAATCACAATGATACAATCACAATCATACAATCACAATCATACAAACACAATCATACAATCATAATCATGCAATCACAATCGTACAATCGCAGTCGAACAATGACAAGCATACGATCACAATCATACACTCACAATCATATAATCACAATCATACACTCGCAATCTTACAATCACAATCATACAATCACTATCATACAATCACAATCATACAATCACAATCATACAATCACAATCATACAATCGCAATCAAACAATCACAATCAGACGATCGCAATCATACGATCACAATCATAAACTCACAATCATTCAATCACAATCATACAATCACAATCATACAATCACAATCATACAATCACAATCATACAATCACAATCATACAATCAAAATCATACAATCGCAATCATACGATCACAATCATACGATGACAATCATACAATTACTACTATACAATCACAATCATACAAATACAATCATACAATCACAATCATACTATAACAATCATACAATCAAAATCATACAATCACAATCATACAATCGCAATCATACACTCACAATCATTCAATCACAATCATACAATCACAATACTACAGTCGCCATTATCCAATCACAATCATACAATCACAATCATACAATCACAATCATACAATCACAATCATACAATCACAATCATACAATCACAATACTACAGTCACCATTATACAATCACAATCATACAATCACAATCATATAATCACAATCATACAATCACAATGATACAATCACCATCATACAATCACAATCATACAATCACAATAATACAATCACAATCATACAATCACAATCATACAATCACAATCATACAATCACAATCATACAATCACAATCATACAATCACAATCATACAATCACAATCATACTATGACAATCATACAATCAAAATCATACAATTACAATCATACAATCACAATCATACTATCGCAATCATTCAATCACGATAATGCAATCACAATCGTACAATCGCAATCGAACAATCACAACCATACGATCACAATCATACAATCACAATCATACAATCACAATCATACAATCACAATCATACAATCACAATCATACAATCACAGTCATACAATCACAATCATAAAATCACAATCATACAATCACAATCATACAATCACAATCATACAATCACAATCATACAATCACAATCATACAATCACAATCATACAATCACAATCATACAATCACAATCATACAATCTCAATCATACAATCAGAATACTACAGTCGCCATTATACAATCACAATCATACAATGACAATCATATAATCACAATCATACAATCGCAATCATACAGTCACAATCATACAATCACAATCATACAATCACAATCATACAATCACAGTCATACAATCACAATCATACAATCACAATCATACAATCACAATCATACAATCACAATCATACAATCACAATCATACACTCGCAATCTTACAATCACAATCATACAATCACAATCATACAATCATAATCATACAATCACAATCATACAATCACTATCATACAATCACAATCATACAATCACAATCATACAATCACAATCATACAATCACAATCATACAATCACAATCATACAATCACAATCATACAATCACAATCATACAATCACAATCATACAATCGCAATCATACAATCGCAATCATACAATCACAATCATACAATCAAAATCATACAATCGCAATCATACGATCACAATCATACGATCACAATCATACAATCACAATCATACTATAACAATCATACAATCAATATCATACAATCACAATCATACAATCACAATCATACTATCACAATCATTCAATCACGATAATACAATCACAATCGTACAATCGCAATCATACAATCACAATCATACAATCACAATCATACAATCGCAATCAAACAATCACAATCAGACGATCGCAATCATACGATCACAATCATAAACTCAGAATAATTCAATCACAATCATACAATCACAATCATACAATCACAATCATACAATCACAATCATACAATCAAAATCATACAATCGCAATCATACGATCACAATCATACGATGACAATCATACAATTACTACTATACAATCACAATCATACAAATACAATCATACAATCACAATCATACTATAACAATCATACAATCAAAATCATACAATCACAATCATACAATCACAATCATACAATCACAATCATACAATCACAATCATACAATCACAATCATACAATCACAATCATATAATCACAATCATACAATCACAATGATACAATCACAATCATACGATCGCAATCATACAATCACAATCATACAATCACAATCATACAATCACAATACTACAGTCACCATTATACAATCACAATCATACAATCACAATCATATAATCACAATCATACAATCACAATGATACAATCACCATCATACAATCACAATCATACAATCACAATGATACAGTAACAATCATACGATGACAATCATACAATTACTACTATACAATCACAATCATACGATCGCAATCATACAATCACAACCATACACTCACAATCATTCAATCACAATCATACAATCACAATCATACAATCACAATCATACAATCACAATCATACAATCACAATCATACAATCACAATCATACAATCACAATCATACAATCACAATCATACAATCACAATCATACAATCACAATCGTACAATCACAATCATACAATCGAAATCATACAATCACAATCGTACAATCGCAGTCGAACAATGACAACCATACGATCACAATCATACAATCACAATCATATAATCACAATCATACACTCGCAATCTTATAATCACAATCATACAATCACAATCATACAATCATACAATCACAATCATACAATCACAATCATACAATCGCAATCATACAATCACAATCATACAATTACAATCATACAATCACTATCATACAACCACAACCATACGATCACAATCATACAATCACAATCATACAATCACAATCATACAATCGCAATCATACAATCGCAATCAAACAATCACAATCAGACGAACGCAATCATACGATCACAATAATACACTCACAATCATTCAATCACAATCATACGATCACAATCACACAATCACAATCATACAATCGCAATCATACAATCACAATCATACAATCGCAATCATACGATCACAATCATACGATCACAATACTACAGTCACCATTATACAATCACAATCATACAATCACAATCATATAATCACAATCATACAATCACAATGATACAATCACCATCATACAATCACAATCATACAGTAACAATCATACGATGACAATCATACAATTACTACTATACAATCACAATCATACGATCGCAATCATACAATCACAACCATACACTCACAGTCATTCAATCACAATCATACAATCACAATCATACAATCACAATCATACAATCACAATCATACAATCAAAATATTTACAATCGCAATCATACGATCACAATCATACGACGACAATCATACAATTACTACTATACAATCACAATCATACAAATACAATCATACAATCACAATCATACTATAACAATCATACAATCAAAATCATACAATCACTATCATACAATCACAATCATACAATCACAATCATACAATCACAACCATACGATCACAATCATACAATCACAATCATACAATCACAATCATACAATCGCAATCATACAATCACAATAATACAATCACAATCATACAATCACAATCATACAATCACAATCATACAAGCACAATCATACAATCACTATGATACAATCACAATCATACAATCACAATCATACAATCGCAATCAAACAATCACAATCAGACGAACGCAATCATACGATCACAATAATACACTCACAATCATTCAATCACAATCATACGATCACAATCACACAATCACAATCATACAATCGCAATCATACAATCACAATCATACAATCGCAATCATACGATCACAATCATACGATCACAATCATACAATCACAATCATACAATCACAATCATACAATCACAATCATGCAATCACAATCATACAATCACATTCATACAATCACAATCATACGATCACAATCATACGATGACAATCATACAATTACTACTATACAATCATAATCATACAAAAACAATCATACAATCACAATCATACAATCACAATCATACAATCACAATAATACAATCACAATCATACAATCACAATCATACAATCACAATCATACAATCACAATCATACAATCACAATCATACAATCAAAATCATACAATCACAATCATACAATCACAATCATACTATCACAATCATTCAATCACGATAATACAATCACAATCGTTCAATCGCTATCGAACAATCACAACCATACGATCACAATCATACAATCACAATCATACAATCACAATCATGCACTCGCAATCATACAATCACAATCATACTATCACAATCACACAATCACAATCATATAATCACAATCATACAATCACAATCATACAATCACAATCATACAATCACAATCATACAAAAACAATCATACAATCACAATCATACAATCACAATCATACAATCACAATCATACAATCACAATCATACAATCACAATCATACAATCACAATCATACAATCACAATCATACAATCACAATCATACAATCACAATCATACAATCACAATCATACAATCACAATCATACAATCACAATCATACAATCAAAATCATACAATCGCAATCATACGATCACAATCATACGACGACAATCATACAATTACTACTATACAATCACAATCATACAAATACAATCATACAATCACAATCATACTATAACAATCATACAATCAAAATCATACAATCACAATCATACAATCACAATCATACAATCACAATCATACAATCACAACCATACGATCACAATCATACAATCACAATCATACAATCACAATCATACAATCACAATCATACAATCACAATCATACAATCACAATCATACAATCAAAATCATACAATCGCAATCATACGATCACAATCATACGACGACAATCATACAATTACTACTATACAATCACAATCATACAAATACAATCATACAATCACAATCATACTATAACAATCATACAATCAAAATCATACAATCACAATCATACAATCACAATCATACAATCACAATCATACAATCGCAATCATACGATCACAATCATACGATCACAATACTACAGTCACCATTATACAATCACAATCATACAATCACAATCATATAATCACAATCATACAATCACAATCATACAATCACAATCATACAATCACAATCATACAATCACAATCATACAATCAAAATCATACAATCGCAATCATACGATCACAATCATACGACGACAATCATACAATTACTACTATACAATCACAATCATACAAATACAATCATACAATCACAATCATACTATAACAATCATACAATCAAAATCATACAATCACAATCATACAATCACAATCATACAATCACAATCATACAATCACAATCATACAATCACAATCATACAAGCACAATCATACAATCACTATGATACAATCACAATCATACAATCACAATCATGCAATCGCAATCAAACAATCACAATCAGACGAACGCAATCATACGATCACAATAATACACTCACAATCATTCAATCACAATCATACGATCACAATCACACAATCACAATCATACAATCGCAATCATACAATCACAATCATACAATCGCAATCATACGATCACAATCATACGATCACAATCATACAATCACAATCATACAATCACAATCATACAATCACAATCATGCAATCACAATCATACAATCACATTCATACAATCACAATCATACGATCACAATCATACGATGACAATCATACAATTACTACTATACAATCATAATCATACAAAAACAATCATACAATCACAATCATACAATCACAATCATACTATAACAATCATACAATCAAAATCATACAATCACAATCATACAATCACAATCATACAATCACAATCATACAATCACAATCATACAATCACAATCATACAAGCACAATCATACAATCACTATGATACAATCACAATCATACAATCACAATCATGCAATCGCAATCAAACAATCACAATCAGACGAACGCAATCATACGATCACAATAATACACTCACAATCATTCAATCACAATCATACGATCACAATCACACAATCACAATCATACAATCGCAATCATACAATCACAATCATACAATCGCAATCATACGATCACAATCATACGATCACAATCATACAATCACAATCATACAATCACAATCATACAATCACAATCATGCAATCACAATCATACAATCACATTCATACAATCACAATCATACGATCACAATCATACGATGACAATCATACAATTACTACTATACAATCATAATCATACAAAAACAATCATACAATCACAATCATACAATCACAATAATACAATCACAATCATACAATCACAATCATACAATCACAATGATACAATCACCATCATACAATCACAATCATACAATCACAATCATACAGTAACAATCATACGATGACAATCATACAATTACTACTATACAATCACAATCATACGATCGCAATCATACAATCACAATCATACAATCACAATCATACAATCACAATCATACAATCACAATCATACAATCACAATCATACAATCACAATCATACAATCACAATCATACAATCAAAATCATACAATCGCAATCATACGATCACAATCATACGACGACAATCATACAATTACTACTATACAATCACAATCATACAAATACAATCATACAATCACAATCATACTATAACAATCATACAATCAAAATCATACAATCACAATCATACAATCACAATCATACAATCACAATCATACAATCACAACCATACGATCGCAATCATACAATCACAATCATACATTCACAATCATACACTCGCAATCATACAATCACAATAATACAATCACAATCATACAATCACAATCATACAATCACAATCATACAATCACAATCATACAATCACAATCATACAATCACTATGATACAATCACAATCATACAATCACAATCATACAATCGCAATCAAACAATCACAATCAGACGAACGCAATCATACGATCACAATAATACACTCACAATCATTCAATCACAATCATACGATCACAATCACACAATCACAATCATACAATCGCAATCATACAATCACAATCATACAATCGCAATCATACGATCACAATCATACGATCACAATCATACAATCACAATCATACAATCACAATCATACAATCACAATCATGCAATCACAATCATACAATCACATTCATACAATCACAATCATACGATCACAATCATACGATGACAATCATACAATTACTACTATACAATCATAATCATACAAAAACAATCATACAATCACAATCATACAATCACAATCATACAATCACAATCATACTATCACAATCACACAATCACAATCATATAATCACAATCATACAATCACAATCATACAATCACAATCATACAATCACAATCATACAAAAACAATCATACAATCACAATCATACAATCACAATCATACAATCACAATCATACAATCACAATCATACAATCACAATCATACAATCACAATCATACAATCACAATCATACAATCACAATCATACAATCACAATCATACAATCACAATCATACAATCACAATCATACAATCACAATCATACAATCACAATCATACAATCACAATCATACAATCAAAATCATACAATCGCAATCATACGATCACAATCATACGACGACAATCATACAATTACTACTATACAATCACAATCATACAAATACAATCATACAATCACAATCATACTATAACAATCATACAATCAAAATCATACAATCACAATCATACAATCACAATCATACAATCACAATCATACAATCACAACCATACGATCACAATCATACAATCACAATCATACAATCACAATCATACACTCGCAATCATACAATCACAATAATACAATCACAATCATACAATCACAATCATACAATCACAATCATACTATCACAATCATACAATCACTATGATACAATCACAATCATACAATCACAATCATACAATCGCAATCAAACAATCACAATCAGACGAACGCAATCATACGATCACAATAATACACTCACAATCATTCAATCACAATCATACGATCACAATCACACAATCACAATCATACAATCGCAATCATACAATCACAATCATACAATCGCAATCATACGATCACAATCATACGATCACAATCATACAATCACAATCATACAATCACAATCATACAATCACAATCATGCAATCACAATCATACAATCACATTCATACAATCACAATCATACGATCACAATCATACGATGACAATCATACAATTACTACTATACAATCATAATCATACAAAAACAATCATACAATCACAATCATACAATCACAATCATACAATCACAATAATACAATCACAATCATACAATCACAATCATACAATCACAATCATACAATCACAATCATACAATCACAATCATACAATCACAATCATACAATCAAAATCATACAATCACAATCATACAATCACAATCATACTATCACAATCATTCAATCACGATAATACAATCACAATCGTTCAATCGCTATCGAACAATCACAACCATACGATCACAATCATACAATCACAATCATACAATCACAATCATGCACTCGCAATCATACAATCACAATCATACTATCACAATCACACAATCACAATCATATAATCACAATCATACAATCACAATCATACAATCACAATCATACAATCACAATAATAGAACCATAATTATACAACCACAATCAAACGATCACAATCATACAATCACAATCATACAATCACAATCATACAAACACAATCATACAATCATAATCATGCAGTAACAATTATACAATCAAAATCATACAACCGCAATCATACGATCACAATGATACGATCACAATCATACAATCACAATCAAAGAATCACAATCACACAATCACAATCATAGAATCACAATCATACAAAAACAATCATACAATCACAATCATACAATCGCAATCATACAATTACAATCACCCAAATACAATCATACAATCACAATCATACAATCACAATAATACAATCGCAATCAAACAATCACAATCATACGATCGCAATCATACAACCACAATCATACACTCACAATCATTCAGTCACAGTCATACAATCACAATTATACAAAAACAATCATACAATCACAATCATACAATCACAATCATACAATCACAATCATACAATCACAATCATACAATCACAATCATACAATCACAATCATACAATCGCAATCAAAAAATCACAATCATACGATCGCAATCATACAATCACAATCATACACTCACAATCATTCAATCACAATCATACAATCACAATCATACAAAAACAATCATACAATCACAATCATGCAATCACAATCATACAATCACAATCGTACAATCACAATCAAACAATTACAATCATACAATCACAATCATACAATCGCAATGATACAATCACAATCATACAATCACAATCATACAATCACAATAATACAATCACAATCATACAATCACAATCATACAATCACAATCATACAATCACAATACTACAGTCGCCATTATCCAATCACAATCATACAATCACAATCATACAATCACAATCATACAATCACAATCATACAATCACAATCATACAATCACAATCATACAATCACAATCATACAATCACAATACTACAGTCACCATTATACAATCACAATCATACAATCACAATCATATAATCACAATCATACAATCACAATGATACAATCACCATCATACAATCACAATCATACAGTAACAATCATACGATGACAATCATACAATTACTACTATACAATCACAATCATACAAAAACAATCATACTATCACAATCATACAAACACAATCATACAATCACAATCATACAATCACTACCATACAATCACAATCATACAATCACAATCATACAATCACAATCATACAATCACAATCATGCACTCGCAATCATACAATCACAATCATACTATCACAATCACACAATCACAATCATATAATCACAATCATACAATCACAATCATAGAACCATAATTATAAAACCACAATCAAACGATCACAATCATACAATCACAATCATACAATCACAATCATACAATCACAATCATACAATCACAATACTACAGTCGCCATTATACAATCACAATCATACAATGACAATCATATAGTCACAATCATACAATCACAATGATACAATCACAATCATACAATCACAATCATACAAACACAATCATACAATCATAATCATACAATCACAATCATACAAAAACAATCATACAATCACAATCATGCAATCACAATCATACAATCACAATCATACAATCACAATCATACAATTACAATCATACAATCACAATCATACAATCGCAATCATACAATCACAATCATACAATCACAATCATACAATCACAATACTACAGTCGCCATTATCCAATCACAATCATACAATCACAATCATACAATCACAATCATACAATCACAATCATACAATCACAATCATACAATCACAATCATACAATCACAATCATACAATCACAATCATACAATCACAATCATACAATCACAATACTACAGTCACCATTATACAATCACAATCATACAATCACAATCATATAATCACAATCATACAATCACAATGATACAATCACCATCATACAATCACAATCATACAGTAACAATCACACGATGACAATCATACAATTACTACTATACAATCACAATCATACAAAAACAATCATACTATCACAATCATACAAACACAATCATACAATCACAATCATACAATCACTACCATACCATCACAATCATACTATCACAATCATACAATCACAATCATACAATCGCAATCAAACAATCACAATCATACGATCGCAATCATACAATCACAATCATACACTCACAATCATTCAATCACAATCATACAAGCACAATCATACAATCACAATCATACAATCACAATCATACAATCACAATCATACAATCACAATCATACAATCACAATCATACAATCACAATCATACAATCACAATCATACAATCACAATCATACAATCACAATCATACAATCACTATCATACAATCACAATCATACAATCACAATCATACAATCATAATCATATAATCACACTTATAAAATTGCAATCATACAATCGCAATCATACAATCATAATCATACCATCACAATCATACAGGCACAATCATACAATCACTATCATACAATCACAATCATACAATCACAATCATACAATCACAATCATACAATCACAATCATACAATCACAATCATACTATGACAATCATACAATCAAAATCATACAATCACAATCATACAATCACAATCATACTATCACAATCATTCAATCACGATAATACAATCACAATCGTACAATCGCTATCGAACAATCACAACCATACGATCACAATCATACAATCACAACCATACAATCACAATCATGCACTCGCAATCATACAATCACAATCATACTATCACAATCACACAATCACAATCATACAATCACAATCATACAATCACAATCATACAATCACAATCATACAATCACAATCATACAATCACAATAATAGAACCATAATTATACAACCACAATCAAACGATCACAATCGTACAATCACAATCATACAATCACAATCATACAATCACAATCATACAATCACAATCATACAATCACAATCATACAATCACAATCATACAATCACAATCATACAATCACAATCATACAATCACAATCATACAATCACAATCATACAATCACAATCATACAATCACAATACTACAGGCGCCATTATACAATCACAATCATACAATGACAATCATATAATCACAATCATACAATCACAATGATACAATCACAATCATACAATCACAATCATACAAACACAATCATACAATCATAATCATGCAATCACAATCGTACAATCGCAGTCGAACAATGACAACCATACGATCACAATCATACAATCACAATCATATAATCACAATCATACACTCGCAATCTTACAATCACAATCATACAATCACTATCATACAATCACAATCATACAATCACAATCATACAATCACAATCATACAATCGCAATCAAACAATCACAATCAGACGATCGCAATCATACGATCACAATCATAAACTCACAATCATTCAATCACAATCATACAATCACAATCATACAATCACAATCATACAATCACAATCATACAATCACAATCATACAATCAAAATCATACAATCGCAATCATACGATCACAATCATACGATGACAATCATACAATTACTACTATACAATCACAATCATACAAATACAATCATACAATCACAATCATACTATAACAATCATACAATCAAAATCATACAATCACAATCATACAATCACAATCATACACTCACAATCATTCAATCACAATCATACAATCACAATACTACAGTCGCCATTATCCAATCACAATCATACAATCACAATCATACAATCACAATCATACAATCACAATCATACAATCACAATACTACAGTCACCATTATACAATCACAATCATACAATCACAATCATATAATCACAATCATACAATCACAATGATACAATCACCATCATACAATCACAATCATACAATCACAATCATACAATCACTATCATACAATCACAATCATACAATCACAATCATACAATCGCAATCAAACAATCACCATCAGACGATCGCAATCATACGATCACAATCATAAACTCGCAATCATTCAATCACAATCATACAATCACAATCATACAATCACAATCATACAATCACAATCATACAATCACAATCATACAATCACAATCATACAATCAAAATCATACAATCGCAATCATACGATCACAATCATACAATCACAATCATACAAAAACAATCATACAATCACAATCATACAATCACAATCGTACAATCGCAGTCGAACCATGACAGCCATACGATCACAATCATACAATCACAATCATACAATCACAATCATACACTCGCAATCTTACAATCACAATAATACAATCACAATCATACAATCACAATCATACAATCACAATCATACAATCACTATGATACAATCACAATCATACAATCACAATCATACAATCGCAATCAAACAATCACAATCAGACGATCGCAATCATACGATCACAATAATACACTCACAATAATTCAATCTCAATCATGCGATCACAATCACACAATCACAATCATACAATCGCAATCATACAATCACAATCATACAATCAAAATCATACAATCGCAATCATACGATCACAATCATACGATCACAATCATACAATCACAATCATACAATCACAATCATACAATCACAATCATACGATCACAATCATACAGTAACAATCATACGATGACAATCATACAATTACTACTACACAATCACAATCATACAAAAACAATCATACTATCACAATCATACAAACACAATCATACAATCACAATCATACAATCACTACCATACAATCACAATCATACAATCACAATCATACAATCACAATCATACAATCACAATCATGCACTCGCAATCATACAATCACAATCATACTATCACAATCACACAATCACAATCATACAATCACAATCATACAATCACAATACTACAGTCGCCATTATACAATCACAATCATACAATGACAATCATATAGTCACAATCATACAATCACAATGATACAATCACAATCATACAATCACAATCATACAATCACAATCATACAATCACAATCATACAATCACAATCATACAATCACAATCATACAATCACAATACTACAGTCGCCATTATACAATCACAATCATACAATGACAATCATATAGTCACAATCATACAATCACAATGATACAATCACAATCATACAATCACAATCATACAAACACAATCATACAATCATAATCATACAATCACAATCATAAAAAAACAATCATACAATCACAATCATGCAATCACAATCATACAATCACAATCATACAATCACAATCATACAATCACAATGATACAATCACCATCATACAATCACAATCATACAGTAACAATCACACGATGACAATCATACAATGACTACTATACAATCACAATCATACAAAAACAACCATACTATCACAATCATACAAACACAATCATACAATCACAATCATACAATCACTACCATACCATCACAATCATACTATCACAATCATACAATCACAATCATACAATCGCAATCAAACAATCACAATCATACGATCGCAATCATACAATCACAATCATACACTCACAATCATTCAATCACAATCATACAAGCACAATCATACAATCACAATCATACAATCACAATCATACAATCACAATCATACAATCACAATCATACAATCACAATCATACAATCACAATCATACAATCACAATCATACAATCACAATCATACAATCACAATCATACAATCACAATCATACAATCACAATCATACAATCACAATCATACAATCACAATCATACAATCACAATCATACAATCACAATCATACAATCACAATCATACAATCATAATCATATAATCACACTTATAAAATTGCAATCATACAATCGCAATCATACAATCATAATCATACCATCGCAATCATACAGGCACAATCATACAATCACCATCATACAATCACAATCATACAATCACAATCATACAATCACAATCATACAATCACAATCATACAATCACAATCATACTATGACAATCATACAATCAAAATCATACAATCACAATCATACAATCACAATCATACTATCACAATCATTCAATCACGATAATACAATCACAATCGTACAATCGCTATCGAACAATCACAACCATACGATCACAATCATACAATCACAACCGTACAATCACAATCATGCACTCGCAATCATACAATCACAATCATACTATCACAATCACCCAAACACAATCATACAATCACAATCATACAATCACAATCATACAATCACAATCATACAATCACAATCATACAATCACAATCATACAATCACAATAATAGAACCATAATTATACAACCACAATCAAACGATCACAATCGTACAATCACAATCATACAATCACAATCATACAATCACAATCGTACAATCGCAGTCGAACCATGACAGCCATACGATCACAATCATACAATCACAATCATACAATCACAATCATACACTCGCAATCTTACAATCACAATAATACAATCACAATCATACAATCACAATCATACAATCACAATCATACAATCACTATGATACAATCACAATCATACAATCACAATCATACTATCACAATCATACAATCACAATCATACAATCACAATCATACAATCACAATAATAGAACCATAATTATACAACCACAATCAAACGATCACAATCACACAATCACAATCATACAATCACAATCATACAATCACAATCATAGAACCATAATTATAAAACCACAATCAAACGATCACAGTCATACGATCACAATCATACAATCACAATCATACAATCACAATCATACAATCACAATCATACAATCACAATCATACAATCACAATCATACAATCACAATCATACGATGACAATCATACAATTACTACTATACAATCATAATCATACAAAAACAGTCATACAATCACAATCATACAATCACAATCATACAATCACAATAATACAATCAAAATCATACAATCACAATCATACAATCACAATCATACAATCACAATCATACAATCACAATCATACAATCACAATACTACAGTCGCCATTATCCAATCACAATCATACAATCACAATCATACAATCACAATCATACAATCACAATCATACAATCACAATCATACAATCACAATCATACAATCACAATACTACAGTCACCATTATACAATCACAATCATACAATCACAATCATATAATCACAATCATACAATCACAATGATACAATCACCATCATACAATCACAATCATACAGTAACAATCATACGATGACAATCATACAATTACTACTATACAATCACAATCATACAAAAACAATCATACTATCACAATCATACAAACACAATCATACAATCACAATCATACAATCACTACCATACAATCACAATCATACAATCACAATCATACAATCACAATCATACAATCACAATCATGCACTCGCAATCATACAATCACAATCATACTATCACAATCACACAATCACAATCATATAATCACAATCATACAATCACAATCATAGAACCATAATTATAAAGCCACAATCAAACGATCACAATCATACAATCACAATCATACAATCACAATCATACAATCACAATCATACAATCACAATCATACAATCACAATCATACAATCACAATCATACAATCACAATACTACAGTCGCCATTATACAATCACAATCGTACAATGACAATCATATAGTCACAATCATACAATCACAATGATACAATCACAATCATACAATCGCAATCAAACAATCACAATCATACGATCGCAATCATACAATCACAATCATACACTCACAATCATTCAATCACAATCATACAAGCACAATCATACAATCACAATCATACAATCACAATCATACAATCACAATCATACAATCACAATCATACAATCACAATCATACAATCACAATCATACAATCACAATCATACAATCACAATCATACAATCACAATCATACAATCACAATCATACAATCACAATCATACAATCACAATCATACAATCACAATCATACAATCACAATCATACAATCACAATCATACAATCACAATCATACAATCACAATCATACAATCACAATCATACAATCACAATCATACAATCACAATCATACAATCACAATCATACAATCACAATCATACAATCACAATCATACAATCACAATCATACAATCACAATCATACAATCACAATCATACAATCACAATCATACAATCACAATCATACAATCACAATCATACAATCACAATCATACAATCACAATCATACAATCACAATCATACAAGCACAATCATACAATCACAATCATACAATCACAATCATACAATCACAATCATACAATCACAATCATACAATCACAATCATACAATTACTACTATACAATCACAATCATACAAAAACAATCATACTATCACAATCATACAAACACAATCATACAATCACAATCATACAATCACTACCATACAATCACAATCATACAATCACAATCATACAATCACAATCATACAATCACAATCATGCACTCGCAATCATACAATCACAATCATACTATCACAATCACACAATCACAATCATATAATCACAATCATACAATCACAATCATAGAACCATAATTATAAAACCACAATCAAACGATCACAATCATACAATCACAATCATACAATCACAATCATACAATCACAATCATACAATCACAATACTACAGTCGCCATTATACAATCACAATCATACAATGACAATCATATAGTCACAATCATACAATCACAATGATACAATCACAATCATACAATCGCAATCAAACAATCACAATCATACGATCGCAATCATACAATCACAATCATACACTCACAATCATTCAATCACAATCATACAAGCACAATCATACAATCACAATCATACAATGACAATCATACAATCACAATCATACAATCACAATCATACAATCACAATCATACAATCACAATCATACAATCACAATCATACAATCACAATCATACAATCACAATCATACAATCACAATCATACAATCACAATCATACAATCACAATCATACAATCACAATCATACAATCACAATCATACAATCACAATCATACAATCACAATCATACAATCACAATCATACAATCACAATCATACAATCACAATCATACAATCACAATCATACAATCACAATCATACAATCACAATCATACAATCACAATCATACAATCACAATCATACAATCACAATCATACAATCACAATCATACAATCACAATCATACAATCACAATACTACAGTCGCCATTATACAATCACAATCATACAATGACAATCATATAGTCACAATCATACAATCACAATGATACAATCACAATCATACAATCGCAATCAAACAATCACAATCATACGATCGCAATCATACAATCACAATCATACACTCACAATCATTCAATCACAATCATACAAGCACAATCATACAATCACAATCATACAATCACAATCATACGATCACAATCATACAATCACAATCATACAATCACAATCATACAATCACAATCATACAATCACAATCATACAATCACAATCATACAATCACAATCATACAATCACAATCATACAATCACAATCATACAATCACAATCATACAATCACAATCATACAATCACAATCATACAATCACAATCATACAATCACAATCATACAATCACAATCATACAATCACAATCATACAATCACAATCATACAATCACAATCATACAATCACAATCATACAATCACAATCATACAATCACAATCATACAATCACAATCATACAATCACAATCATACAATCACAATCATACAATCACAATCATACAATCACAATCATACAATCACAATCATACAATCACAATCATACAATCACAATCATACAATCACAATCATACAATCACAATCATACAATCACAATCATACAATCACAATCATACAATCACAATCATACAAGCACAATCATACAATCACAATCATACAATCACAATCATACAATCACAATCATACAATCACAATCATACAATCACAATCATACAATCACAATCATACAATCACAATCATACAATCACAATCATACAATCACAATCATACAATCACAATCATACAATCACAATCATACAATCACAATCATACAATCACAATCATACAATCACAATCATACAATCACAATCATACAATCACAATCATACAATCACAATCATACAATCATAATCATATAATCACACTTATAAAATTGCAATCATACAATCGCAATCATACAATCATAATCATACCATCACAATCATACAGGCACAATCATACAATCACTATCATACAATCACAATCATACAATCACAATCATACAATCACAATCATACAATCACAATCATACAATCACAATCATACAATCACAATCATACAATCACAATCATACAATCACAATCATACTATGACAATCATACAATCAAAATCATACAATCACAATCATACAATCACAATCATACTATCACAATCATTCAATCACGATAATACAATCACAATCGTACAATCGCTATCGAACAATCACAACCATACGATCACAATCATACAATCACAACCATACAATCACAATCATGCACTCGCAATCATACAATCACAATCATACTATCACAATCACACAATCACAATCATACAATCACAATCATACAATCACAATCATACAATCACAATCATACAATCACAGTCATACAATCACAATCATACAATCACAATAATAGAACCATAATTATACAACCACAATCAAACGATCACAATCGTACAATCACAATCATACAATCACAATCATACAATCACAATCATACAATCACAATCATACAATCACAATCATACAATCACAATACTACAGGCGCCATTATACAATCACAATCATACAATGACAATCATATAATCACAATCATACAATCACAATGATACAATCACAATCATACAATCACAATCATACAAACACAATCATACAATCATAATCATGCAATAACAATCATACAATCAAAATCATACAAGCGCAATCATACGATCACAATCATACGATCACAATCATACAATCACAATCAAAGAATCACAATCATACAATCACAATCATACAATCACAATCATACAAAAACAATCATACAATCACAATCATACAATCGCAATCATACAATTACAATCACCCAAATACAATCATACAATCACAATCATACAATCACAATAATACAATCGCAATCAAACAATCACAATCATACGATCGCAATCATACAACCACAATCATACACTCACAATCATTCAATCACAATCATACAATCACAATCATACAAAAACAATCATACAATCACAATCATGCAATCACAATCATACAATCACAATCATACAATCACAATCATACAATCACAATCATACAATCACAATCATACAATCGCAATCAAACAATCACAATCATACGATCGCAATCATACAATCACAATCATACACTCACAATCATTCAATCACAATCATACAATCACAATCATACAATCACAATCATACAATCACAATCATACAGTCATAATCATATAATCACACTCATAAAATTGCAATCATACAATCGCAATCATACAATCACAATCATACCATCACAATCATACAGGCACAGTCAAACAATCACTATCATACAATCACAATCATACAAATACAATCATACAATCACAATCATACAATCACAATCGTACAATCGCAGTCGAACAATGACAACCATACGATCACAATCATACAATCACAATCATATAATCACAATCATACACTCGCAATCTTACAATCACAATCATACAATCACTATCATACAATCACAATCATACAATCACAATCATACAATCACAATCAGACGATCGCAATCATACGATCACAATCATAAACTCACAATCATTCAATCACAATCATACAATCACAATCATACAATCACAATCATACAATCACAATCATACAATCACAATCATACGATCACAATCATACGATGACAATCATACGATCACAATCATACGATGACAATCATACAATTACTACTATACCATCACAATCATACAAATACAATCATACAATCACAATCATACTATAACAATCATACAATCAAAATCATACAATCACAATCATACAATCACAATCATACACTCACAATCATTCAATCACAATCATACAATCACAATACTACAGTCGCCATTATCCAATCACAATCATACAATCACAATCATACAATCACAATCATACAATCACAATCATACAATCACAATCATACAATCACAATACTACAGTCACCATTATACAATCACAATCATACAATCACAATCATATAATCACAATCATACAATCACAATGATACAATCACCATCATACAATCACAATCATACAATCACAATCATACAATCACAATCATACAATCACTACCATACAATCACAATCATACAATCACAATCATACAATCACAATCATACAATCGCAATCAAACAATCACCACCAGACGATCGCAATCATACGATCACAATCATAAACTCACAATCATTCAATCACAATCATACAATCACAATCATACAATCACAATCATACAATCACAATCATACAATCACAATCATACAATCAAAATCATACAATCGCAATCATACGATCACAATCATACAATCACAATCATACAAAAACAATCATACAATCACAATCATACAATCACAATCGTACAATCGCAGTCGAACCATGACAGCCATACGATCACAATCATACAATCACAATCATACACTCGCAATCTTACAATCACAATAATACAATCACAATCATACAATCACAATCATACAATCACTATGATACAATCACAATCATACAATCACAATCATACAATCGCAATCAAACAATCACAATCAGACGATCGCAATCATACGATCACAATAATACACTCACAATAATTCAATCTCAATCATGCGATCACAATCACACAATCACAATCATACAATCGCAATCATACAATCACAATCATACAATCAAAATCATACAATCGCAATCATACGATCACAATCATACGATCACAATCATACAATCACAATCATACAATCACAATCATACAATCACAATCATACGATCACAATCATACGATGACAATCATACAATTACTACTATACAATCATAATCATACAAAAACAATCATACAATCACAATCATACAATCACAATCATACAATCACAATAATACAATCACAATCATACAATCACAATCATACAATCACAATCATACAATCACAATCATACAATCACAATCATACTATGACAATCATACAATCAAAATCATACAATTACAATCATACAATCACAATCATACTATCGCAATCATTCAATCACGATAATACAATCACAATCGAACAATCAGAACGATACGATCACAATCATACAATCACAATCATACAATCACAATCATACAATCACAATCATACAATCACAATCATACAATCACAATCATACAATCACAATCATACAATCACAATCATACAATCACAATCATAAAATCACAATCATACAATCACAATCATACAATCACAATCATACAATCACAATCATACAATCACAATCATACAATCACAATCATACAATCACAATCATACAATCACAATCATACAATCACAATCATACAATCACAATCATACAATCACAATCATACAATAACAATACTACAGTCGCCATTATACAATCACAATCATACAATGACAATCATATAATCACAATCATACAATCGCAATCATACAGTCACAATCATACAATCACAATCATACAATCACAATCATACAATCACAGTCATACAATCACAATCATACAATCACAATCATACAATCGCAATCATACAATCACAATCATACAATCACAATCATACAATCACAATCATACACTCGCAATCTTACAATCACAATCATACAATCACAATCATACAATCATAATCATACAATCACAATCATACAATCACTATCATACAATCACAATCATACAATCACAATCATACAATCACAATCATACAATCACAATCATACAATCACAATCATACAATCACAATCATACAATCGCAATCATACAATCACAATCATACAATCACAATCATACAATCACAATCATACAATCGCAATCATACAATCACAATCATACAATCAAAATCATACAATCGCAATCATACGATCACAATCATACGATCACAATCATACAATCACAATCATACTATAACAATCATACAATCAATATCATACAATCACAATCATACAATCACAATCATACTATCACAATCATTCAATCACGATAATACAATCACAATCGTACAATCGCAATCGAACAATCGCAACCATACGATCACAATCATACAATCACAATCATACAATCACAATCATGCACTCGCAATCATACAATCACAATCATACTATCACAATCACACAATCACAATCATACAATCACAATCATACTATCACAATCATACAATCACAATCATACAATCACAATCATACAATCACAATAATAGAACCATAATTATACAACCACAATCAAACGATCACAGTCGCACAATCACAATCATACAATCACAATCATACAATCACAATCATACAATCACAATCATACAATCACAATCATACAATCACAATCATACAATCACAATCATACAATCACAATCATACAATCACAATCATACAATCACAATCATACAATCACAATCATACAATCACAATCATACAATCACAATCATACAATCACAATCATACAATCACAATCATACAATCACAATCATACAATCACAATCATACAATCAAAATCATACAATCGCAATCATACGGTCACAGTCATACGATCACAATCATACAATCACAATCATACAATCACAATCATACAATCACAATCATACAATCACAATCATACAATCACAATCATACAATCACAATCATACAATCACAATCATACGATGACAATCATACAATTACTACTATACAATCATAATCATACAAAAACAGTCATACAATCACAATCATACAATCACAATCATACAATCACAATAATACAATCAACATCATACAATCACAATCATACAATCACAATCATACAATCACAATACTACAGTCGCCATTATCCAATCACAATCATACAATCACAATCATACAATCACAATCATACAATCACAATCATACAATCACAATCATACAATCACAATCATACAATCACAATCATACAATCACAATACTACATTTACCATTATACAATCACAATCATACAATCACAATCATATAATCACAATCATACAATCACAATGATACAATCACCATCATACAATCACAATCATACAGTAACAATCATACGATGACAATCATACAATTACTACTATACAATCACAATCATACAAAAACAATCATACTATCACAATCATACAAACACAATCATACAATCACAATCATACAATCACTACCATACAATCACAATCATACAATCACAATCATACAATCACAATCATACAATCACAATCATGCACTCGCAATCATACAATCACAATCATACTATCACAATCACACAATCACAATCATATAATCACAATCATACAATCACAATCATAGAACCATAATTATAAAACCACAATCAAACTATCACAATCATACAGTCACAATCATACAATCACAATCATACAATCACAATCATACAATCACAATACTACAGTCGCCATTATACAATCACAATCATACAATGACAATCATATAGTCACAATCATACAATCACAATGATACAATCACAATCATACAATCACAATCATACAAACACAATCATACAATCATAATCATACAATCGCAATCATAAAAAAACAATCATACAATCACAATCATGCAATCACAATCATACAATCACAATCATACAATCACAATCATACAATTACAATCATATAATCACAATCATACAACCGCAATCATACAATCACAATCATACAATCACAATCATACAATCACAATCATACAATCACAATACTACAGTCGCCATTATCCAATCACAATCATACAATCACAATCATACAATCACAATCATACAATCACAATCATACAATCACAATCCTACAATCACAATCATACAATCACAATACTACAGTCACCATTATACAATCACAATCATACAATCACAATCATATAATCACAATCATACAATCACAATGATACAATCACCATCATACAATCACAATCATACAGTAACAATCACACGATGACAATCATACAATTACTACTATACAATCACAATCATACAAAAACAACCATACTATCACAATCATAGACACACAATCATACAATCACAATCATACAATCACCACCATACCATCACAATCATACTATCACAATCATACAATCACAATCATACAATCGCAATCAAACAATCACAATCATACGATCGCAATCATACAACACAATCATACACTCACAATCATTCAATCACAATCATACAAGCACAAACATACAACCACAACCATACAATCACAATCATACAATCACAATCATACAATCACAATCATACAATCACAATCATACAATCACAATCATACAATCACAATCATACAATCACAATCATACAATCACAATCATACAATCACAATCATACAATCACAATCATACAATCACAATCATACAATCATAATCATATAATCACACTTATAAAATTGCAATCATACAATCGCAATCATACAATCATAATCATACCATCACAATCATACAGGCACAATCATACAATCACCATCATACAATCACAATCATACAATCACAATCATACAATCACAATCATACAATCACAATCATACAATCACAATCATACTATGACAATCATACAATCAAAATCATACAATCACAATCATACAATCACAATCATACTATCACAATCATTCAATCACGATAATACAATCACAATCGTACAATCGCTATCGAACAATCACAACCATACGATCACAATCATACAATCACAACCGTACAATCACAATCATGCACTCGCAATCATACAATCACAATCATACTATCACAATCACACAATCACAATCATACAATCACAATAATAGAACCATAATTATACAACCACAATCAAACGATCACAATCGTACAATCACAATCATACAATCACAATCATACAATCACAATCATACAATCACAATCATACAATCACAATCATACAATCACAATCATACAATCACAATCATACAATCACAATCATACAATCACAATACTACAGGCGCCATTATACAATCACAATCATACAATGACAATCATATAATCACAATCATACAATCACAATGATACAATCACAATCATACAATCACAATCATACAAACACAATCATACAATCATAATCATGCAATAACAATCATACAATCAAAATCATACAAGCGCAATCATACGATCACAATCATACAATCACAATCAAAGAATCACAATCATACAATCACAATCATACAATCACAATCATACAAAAACAATCATACAATCACAATCATACAATCGCAATCATACAATTACAATCACCCAAATACAATCATACAATCACAATCATACAATCACAATAATACAATCGCAATCAAACAATCACAATCATACGATCGCAATCATACAACCACAATCATACACTCACAATCATTCAATCACAATCATACAATCACAATCATACAAAAACAATCATACAATCACAATCATGCAATCACAATCATACAATCGCAATCAAACAATCACAATCATACGATCGCAATCATACAATCACAATCATACACTCACAATCATTCAATCACAATCATACAATCACAATCATACAATCACAATCATACAATCACAATCATACAATCACAATCATACAATCACAATCATACAATCATAATCATATAATCACACTCATAAAATTGCAATCATACAATCGCAATCATACGATCACAATCATAAACTCACAATCATTCAATCACAATCATACAATCACAATCATACAATCACAATCATACAATCACAATCATACAATCACAATCATACAATCAAAATCATACAATCGCAATCATACGATCACAATCATACGATGACAATCATACAATTACTACTATACAATCACAATCATACAAATACAATCATACAATCACAATCATACTATAACAATCATACAATCAAAATCATACAATCACAATCATACAATCACAATCATACACTCACAATCATTCAATCACAATCATACAATCACAATACTACAGTCGCCATTATCCAATCACAATCATACAATCACAATCATACAATCACAATCATACAATCACAATCATACAATCACAATCATACAATCACAATCATACAATCACAATCATACAATCACAATCATACAATCACAATACTACAGTCACCATTATACAATCACAATCATACAATCACAATCATATAATCACAATCATACAATCACAATGATACAATCACCATCATACAATCACAATCATACAATCACAATCATACAATCACTATCATACAATCACTATCATACAATCACAATCATACAATCACAATCATACAATCGCAATCATACAATCGCAATCAAACAATCACCATCAGACGATCGCAATCATACGATCACAATCATAAACTCACAATCATTCAATCACAATCATACAATCACAATCATACAATCACAATCATACAATCACAATCATACAATCACAATCATACAATCACAATCATAAATTCAAAATCATACAATCGCAATCATACGATCACAATCACACAATCACAATCATACAAAAACAATCATACAATCACAATCATACAATCACAATCGTACAATCGCAGTCGAACCATGACAGCCATACGATCACAATCATACAATCACAATCATACAATCACAATCATACACTCGCAATCTTACAATCACAATAATACAATCACAATCATACAATCACAATCATACAATCACAATGATACAATCACTATGATACAACCACAATCATACAATCACAATCATACAATCGCAATCAAACAATCACAATCAGACGATCGCAATCATACGATCACAATAATACACTCACAATAATTCAATCTCAATCATGCGATCACAATCACACAATCACAATCATACAATCGCAATCATACAATCACAATCATACAATCAAAATCATACAATCGCAATCATACGATCACAATCATACGATCACAATCATACAATCACAATCATACAATCACAATCATACAATCACAATCATACTATGACAATCATACAATCAAAATCATACAATTACAATCATACAATCACAATCATACTATCGCAATCATTCAATCACAATCATACAATCACAATACTACAGTCGCTATTATCCAATCACAATCATACAATCACAATCATACAATCACAATCATACAATCACAATCATACAATCACAATCATACAATCACAATACTACAGTCACCATTATACAATCACAATCATACAATCACAATCATATAATCACAATCATACAATCACAATGATACAATCACAATCATACAATCACAATCATACAATCACAATCATACAATCACAATCATACAATCACAATCATACAGGCACAATCAAACAATCACTATCATACAATCACAATCATACAAAAACAATCATACAATCACAATCATACAATCACAATCGTACAATCGCAGTCGAACAATGACAACCATACGATCACAATCATACAATCACAATCATATAATCACAATCATACACTCGCAATCTTACAATCACAATCATACAATCAATATCATACAATCACAATCATACAATCACAATCATACAATCACAATCATACAATCGCAATCAAACAATCACAATCAGACGATCGCAATCATACCATCACAATCATAAAGTCACAATCATTCAATCACAATCATACAATCACAATCATACAATCACAATCATACAATCACAATCATACAATCACAATCATACAATCACAATCATACAATCAAAATCATACAATCGCAATCATACGATCACAATCATACGATGACAATCATACAATTACTACTATACAATCACAATCATACAAATACAATCATACAATCACAATCATACTATAACAATCATACAATCAAAATCATACAATCACAATCATACAATCACAATCATACACTCACAATCATTCAATCACAATCATACAATCACAATACTACAGTCGCCATTATCCAATCACAATCATACAATCACAATCATACAATCACAATCATACAATCACAATCATACAATCACAATCATACAATCACAATCATACGATGACAATCATACAATTACTACTATACAATCATAATCATACAAAAACAGTCATACAATCACAATCATACAATCACAATCATACAATCACAATAATACAATCAACATCATACAATCACAATCATACAATCACAATCATACAATCACAATACTACAGTCGCCATTATCCAATCACAATCATACAATCACAATCATACAATCACAATCATACAATCACAATCATACAATCACAATCATACAATCACAATACTACAGTCACCATTATACAATCACAATCATACAATCACAATCATATAATCACAATCATACAATCACAATGATACAATCACCATCATACAATCACAATCATACAGTAACAATCATACGATGACAATCATACAATTACTACTACACAATCACAATCATACAAAAACAATCATACTATCACAATCATACAAACACAATCATACAATCACAATCATACAATCACTACCATACAATCACATTCATACAATCACAATCATACAATCACAATCATACAATCACAATCATGCACTCGCAATCATACAATCACAATCATACTATCACAATCACACAATCACAATCATATAATCACAATCATACAATCACAATCATAGAACCATAATTATAAAATCACAATCAAACGATCACAATCATACAATCACAATCATACAATCACAATCATACAATCACAATCATACAATCACAATCATACAATCACAATCATACAATCACAATCATACAATCACAATACTACAGTCGCCATTATACAATCACAATCATACAATGACAATCATATAGTCACAATCATACAATCACAATGATACAATCACAATCATACAATCACAATCATACAAACACAATCATACAATCATAATCATACAATCACAATCATAAAAAAACAATCATACAATCACAATCATGCAATCACAATCATACAATCACAATCATACAATCACAATCATACAATCACAATGATACAATCACCATCATACAATCACAATCATACAGTAACAATCACACGATGACAATCATACAATGACTACTATACAATCACAATCATACAAAAACAACCATACTATCACAATCATACAAACACAATCATACAATCACAATCATACAATCACTACCATACCATCACAATCATACTATCACAATCATACAATCACAATCATACAATCGCAATCAAACAATCACAATCATACGATCGCAATCATACAATCACAATCATACACTCACAATCATTCAATCACAATCATACAAGCACAATCATACAATCACAATCATACAATCACAATCATACAATCACAATCATACAATCACAATCATACAATCACAATCATACAATCACAATCATACAATCACAATCATACAATCACAATCATACAATCACAATCATACAATCACAATCATACAATCACAATCATACAATCATAATCATATAATCACACTTATAAAATTGCAATCATACAATCGCAATCATACAATCATAATCATACCATCACAATCATACAGGCACAATCATACAATCACCATCATACAATCACAATCATACAATCACAATCATACAATCACAATCATACAATCACAATCATACAATCACAATCATACTATGACAATCATACAATCAAAATCATACAATCACAATCATACAATCACAATCATACTATCACAATCATTCAATCACGATAATACAATCACAATCGTACAATCGCTATCGAACAATCACAACCATACGATCACAATCATACAATCACAACCGTACAATCACAATCATGCACTCGCAATCATACAATCACAATCATACTATCACAATCACACAATCACAATCATACAATCACAATCATACAATCACAATCATACAATCACAATCATACAATCACAATCATACAATCACAATCATACAATCACAATCATACAATCACAATCATACAATCACAATCATACAATCACAATCATACAATCACAATCATACGATGACAATCATACAATTACTACTATACAATCATAATCATACAAAAACAGTCATACAATCACAATCATACAATCACAATCATACAATCACAATAATACAATCAACATCATACAATCACAATCATACAATCACAATCATACAATCACAATACTACAGTCGCCATTATCCAATCACAATCATACAATCACAATCATACAATCACAATCATACAATCACAATCATACAATCACAATCATACAATCACAATACTACAGTCACCATTATACAATCACAATCATACAATCACAATCATATAATCACAATCATACAATCACAATGATACAATCACCATCATACAATCACAATCATACAGTAACAATCATACGATGACAATCATACAATTACTACTACACAATCACAATCATACAAAAACAATCATACTATCACAATCATACAAACACAATCATACAATCACAATCATACAATCACTACCATACAATCACAATCATACAATCACAATCATACAATCACAATCATACAATCACAATCATGCACTCGCAATCATACAATCACAATCATACTATCACAATCACACAATCACAATCATATAATCACAATCATACAATCACAATCATAGAACCATAATTATAAAATCACAATCAAACGATCACAATCATACAATCACAATCATACAATCACAATCATACAATCACAATCATACAATCACAATCATACAATCACAATCATACAATCACAATCATACAATCACAATCATACAATCACAATACTACAGTCGCCATTATACAATCACAATCATACAATGACAATCATATAGTCACAATCATACAATCACAATGATACAATCACAATCATACAATCACAATCATACAAACACAATCATACAATCATAATCATACAATCACAATCATAAAAAAACAATCATACAATCACAATCATGCAATCACAATCATACAATCACAATCATACAATCACAATCATACAATCACAATGATACAATCACCATCATACAATCACAATCATACAGTAACAATCACACGATGACAATCATACAATGACTACTATACAATCACAATCATACAAAAACAACCATACTATCACAATCATACAAACACAATCATACAATCACAATCATACAATCACTACCATACCATCACAATCATACTATCACAATCATACAATCACAATCATACAATCGCAATCAAACAATCACAATCATACGATCGCAATCATACAATCACAATCATACACTCACAATCATTCAATCACAATCATACAAGCACAATCATACAATCACAATCATACAATCACAATCATACAATCACAATCATACAATCACAATCATACAATCACAATCATACAATCACAATCATACAATCACAATCATACAATCACAATCATACAACCACAATCATACAATCACAATCATACAATCACAATCATACAATCACAATCATACAATCACAATCATACAATCATAATCATATAATCACACTTATAAAATTGCAATCATACAATCGCAATCATACAATCATAATCATACCATCACAATCATACAGGCACAATCATACAATCACCATCATACAATCACAATCATACAATCACAATCATACAATCACAATCATACAATCACAATCATACAATCACAATCATACTATGACAATCATACAATCAAAATCATACAATCACAATCATACAATCACAATCATACTATCACAATCATTCAATCACGATAATACAATCACAATCGTACAATCGCTATCGAACAATCACAACCATACGATCACAATCATACAATCACAACCGTACAATCACAATCATGCACTCGCAGTCATACAATCACAATCATACTATCACAATCACACAATCACAATCATACAATCACAATCATACAATCACAATCATACAATCACAATCATACAATCACAATCATACAATCACAATCATACAATCACAATCATACAATCACAATAATAGAACCATAATTATACAACCACAATCAAACGATCACAATCGTACAATCACAATCATACAATCACAATCATACAATCACAATCATACAATCACAATCATACAATCACAATCATACAATCACAATCATACAATCACAATCATACAATCACAATCATACAATCACAATACTACAGGCGCCATTATACAATCACAATCATACAATGACAATCATATAATCACAATCATACAATCACAATGATACAATCACAATCATACAATCACAATCATACAAACACAATCATACAATCATAATCATGCAATAACAATCATACAATCAAAATCATACAAGCGCAATCATACGATCACAATCATACAATCACAATCAAAGAATCACAATCATACAATCACAATCATACAATCACAATCATACAAAAACAATCATACAATCACAATCATACAATCGCAATCATACAATTACAATCACCCAAATACAATCATACAATCACAATAATACAATCGCAATCAAACAATCACAATCATACGATCGCAATCATACAACCACAATCATACACTCACAATCATTCAATCACAATCATACAATCACAATCATACAAAAACAATCATACAATCACAATCATGCAATCACAATCATACAATCGCAATCAAACAATCACAATCATACGATCGCAATCATACAATCACAATCATACACTCACAATCATTCAATCACAATCATACAATCACAATCATACAATCACAATCATACAATCACAATCATACAATCACAATCATACAATCACAATCATACAATCATAATCATATAATCACACTCATAAAATTGCAATCATACAATCGCAATCATACGATCACAATCATACGATGACAATCATACAATTACTACTATACAATCACAATCATACAAATACAATCATACAATCACAATCATACTATAACAATCATACAATCAAAATCATACAATCACAATCATACAATCACAATCATACACTCACAATCATTCAATCACAATCATACAATCACAATACTACAGTCGCCATTATCCAATCACAATCATACAATCACAATCATACAATCACAATCATACAATCACAATCATACAATCACAATCATACAATCACAATCATACAATCACAATCATACAATCACAATCATACGATGACAATCATACAATTACTACTATACAATCATAATCATACAAAAACAGTCATACAATCACAATCATACAATCACAATCATACAATCACAATAATACAATCAACATCATACAATCACAATCATACAATCACAATCATACAATCACAATACTACAGTCGCCATTATCCAATCACAATCATACAATCACAATCATACAATCACAATCATACAATCACAATCATACAATCACAATCATACAATCACAATACTACAGTCACCATTATACAATCACAATCATACAATCACAATCATATAATCACAATCATACAATCACAATGATACAATCACCATCATACAATCACAATCATACAGTAACAATCATACGATGACAATCATACAATTACTACTACACAATCACAATCATACAAAAACAATCATACTATCACAATCATACAAACACAATCATACAATCACAATCATACAATCACTACCATACAATCACAATCATACAATCACAATCATACAATCACAATCATACAATCACAATCATGCACTCGCAATCATACAATCACAATCATACTATCACAGTCACACAATCACAATCATATAATCACAATCATACAATCACAATCATAGAACCATAATTATAAAACCACAATCAAACGATCACAATCATACAATCACAATCATACAATCACAATCATACAATCACAATCATACAATCACAATCATACAATCACAATCATACAATCACAATCATACAATCACAATACTACAGTCGCCATTATACAATCACAATCATACAATGACAATCATATAGTCACAATCATACAATCACAATGATACAATCACAATCATACAATCACAATCATACAAACACAATCATACAATCATAATCATACAATCACAATCATAAAAAAACAATCATACAATCACAATCATGCAATCACAATCATACAATCACAATCATACAATCACAATCATACAATCACAATGATACAATCACCATCATACAATCACAATCATACAGTAACAATCACACGATGACAATCATACAATGACTACTATACAATCACAATCATACAAAAACAACCATACTATCACAATCATACAAACACAATCATACAATCACAATCATACAATCACTACCATACCATCACAATCATACTATCACAATCATACAATCACAATCATACAATCGCAATCAAACAATCACAATCATACGATCGCAATCATACAATCACAATCATACACTCACAATCATTCAATCACAATCATACAAGCACAATCATACAATCACAATCATACAATCACAATCATACAATCACAATCATACAATCACAATCATACAATCACAATCATACAATCACAATCATACAATCACAATCATACAATCACAATCATACAATCACAATCATACAATCACAATCATACAATCACAATCATACAATCACAATCATACAATCACAATCATACAATCATAATCATATAATCACACTTATAAAATTGCAATCATACAATCGCAATCATACAATCATAATCATACCATCACAATCATACAGGCACAATCATACAATCACCATCATACAATCACAATCATACAATCACAATCATACAATCACAATCATACAATCACAATCATACAATCACAATCATACTATGACAATCATACAATCAAAATCATACAATCACAATCATACAATCACAATCATACTATCACAATCATTCAATCACAATCATACAATCACAATAATAGAACCATAATTATACAACCACAATCAAACGATCACAATCGTACAATCACAATCATACAATCACAATCATACAATCACAATCATACAATCACAATCATACAATCACAATCATACAATCACAATCATACAATCACAATAATAGAACCATAATTATACAACCACAATCAAACGATCACAATCGTACAATCACAATCATACAATCACAATCATACAATCACAATCATACAATCACAATCATACAATCACAATCATACAATCACAATCATACAATCACAATCATACAATCACAATACTACAGGCGCCATTATACAATCACAATCATACAATGACAATCATATAATCACAATCATACAATCACAATGATACAATCACAATCATACAATCACAATCATACAAACACAATCATACAATCATAATCATGCAATAACAATCATACAATCACAATCATACAATCACAATCATACAATCACAATCATACAATCACAATCATACAATCACAATCATACACTCACAATCATTCAATCACAATCATACAAGCACAATCATACAATCACAATCATACAATCACTACCATACCATCACAATCATACTATCACAATCATACAATCACAATCATACAATCGCAATCAAACAATCACAATCATACGATCGCAATCATACAATCACAATCATACACTCACAATCATTCAATCACAATCATACAAGCACAATCATACAATCACAATCATACAATCACAATCATACAATCACAATCATACAATCACAATCATACAATCACAATCATACAATCACAATCATACAATCACAATCATACAATCACAATCATACAAGCACAATCATACAATCACAATCATACAATCACAATCATACAATCACAATCATACAAGCGCAATCATACGATCACAATCATACAATCACAATCAAAGAATCACAATCATACAATCACAATCATACAATCACAATCATACAAAGACAATCATACAATCACAATCATACAATCGCAATCATACAATTACAATCACCCAAATACAATCATACAATCACAATCATACAATCACAATAATACAATCGCAATCAAACAATCACAATCATACGATCGCAATCATACAACCACAATCATACACTCACAATCATTCAATCACAATCATACAATCACAATCATACAATCACAATCGTACAATCGCAGTCGAACCATGACAGCCATACGATCACAATCATACAATCACAATCATACAATCACAATCATACACTCGCAATCTTACAATCACAATAATACAATCACAATCATACAATCACAATCATACAATCACAATCATACAATCACTATGATACAATCACAATCATACAATCACAATCATACAATCGCAATCAAACAATCACAATCAGACGATCGCAATCATACGATCACAATAATACACTCACAATAATTCAATCTCAATCATGCGATCACAATCACACAATCACAATCATACAATCGCAATCATACAATCACAATCATACAATCAAAATCATACAATCGCAATCATACGATCACAATCATACGATCACAATCATACAATCACAATCATACAATCACAATCATACAATCACAATCATACGATCACAATCATACGATGACAATCATACAATTACTACTATACAATCATAATCATACAAAAACAATCATACAATCACAATCATACAATCACAATCATACAATCACAATAATACAATCACAATCATACAATCACAATCATACAATCACAATCATACAATCACAATCATACTATGACAATCATACAATCAAAATCATACAATTACAATCATACAATCACAATCATACTATCGCAATCATTCAATCACAATCATACAATCACAATACTACAGTCGCTATTATCCAATCACAATCATACAATCACAATCATACAATCACAATCATACAATCACAATCATACAATCACAATCATACAATCACAATCATACAATCACAATCATACAATCACAATACTACAGTCACCATTATACAATCAAAATCATACAATCACAATCATATAATCACAATCATACAATCACAATGATACAATCACCATCATACAATCACAATCATACAATCACAATCATACAATCACAATCATACAATCACAATCATACAGGCACAATCAAACAATCACTATCATACAATCACAATCATACAAAAACAATCATACAATCACAATCATACAATCACAATCGTAAAATCGCAGTCGAACAATGACAACCATACGATCACAATCATACAATCACAATCATATAATCACAATCATACACTCGCAATCTTACAATCACAATCATACAATCAATATCATACAATCACAATCATACAATCACAATCATACAATCACAATCATACAATCGCAATCAAACAATCACAATCAGACGATCGCAATCATACGATCACAATCATAAACTCACAATCATTCAATCACAATCATACAATCACAATCATACAATCACAATCATACAATCACAATCATACAATCACAATCATACAATCACAATCATACAATCACAATCATACAATCACAATCATACAATCACAATCATACAATCACAATCATACAATCACAATCATACAATCAAAATCATACAATCGCAATCATACGATCACAATCATACGATGACAATCATACAATTACTACTATACAATCACAATCATACAAATACAATCATACAATCACAATCATACTATAACAATCATACAATCAAAATCATACAATCACAATCATACAATCACAATCATACACTCACAATCATTCAATCACAATCATACAATCACAATACTACAGTCGCCATTATCCAATCACAATCATACAATCACAATCATACAATCACAATCATACAATCACAATCATACAATCACAATCATACAATCACAATCATACAATCACAATACTACAGTCACCATTATACAATCACAATCATACAATCACAATCATATAATCACAATCATACAATCACAATGATACAATCACCATCATACAATCACAATCATACAATCACAATCATACAATCACAATCATACAATCACTATCATACAATCACAATCATACAATCACAATCATACAATCACAATCATACAATCACTATGATACAATCACAATCATACAATCACAATCATACAATCACAATAATACAATCACAATCATACAATCACAATCATACAATCACAATCATACAATCACAATCATACAATCACAATCATACTATGACAATCATACAATCAAAATCATACAATTACAATCATACAATCACAATCATACTATCGCAATCATTCAATCACGATAATACAATCACAATCGTACAATCGCAATCGAACAATCACAACGATACGATCACAATCATACAATCACAATCATACAATCACAATCATACAATCACAATCATACAATCACAATCATACAATCACAATCATACAATCACAATCATACAATCACAATCATAAAATCACAATCATACAATCACAATCATACAATCACAATCATACAATCACAATCATACAATCACAATCATACAATCACAATCATACAATCACAATCATACAATCACAATCATACAATCACAATCATACAATCACAATACTACAGTCGCCATTATACAATCACAATCATACAATGACAATCATATAATCACAATCATACAATCGCAATCATACAGTCACAATCATACAATCACAATCATACAATCACAATCATACAATCACAGTCATACAATCACAATCATACAATCACAATCATACAATCACAATCATACAATCACAATCATACAATCACAATCATACACTCGCAATCTTACAATCACAATCATACAATCACAATCATACAATCATAATCATACAATCACAATCATACAATCACTATCATACAATCACAATCATACAATCACAATCATACAATCACAATCATACAATCACAATCATACAATCACAATCATACAATCACAATCATACAATCACAATCATACAATCACAATCATACAATCACAATCATACAATCACAATCATACAATCGCAATCATACAATCACAATCATACAATCAAAATCATACAAACGCAATCATACGATCACAATCATACGATCACAATCATACAATCACAATCATACTATAACAATCATACAATCAATATCATACAATCACAATCATACAATCACAATCATACTATCACAATCATTCAATCACGATAATACAATCACAATCGTACAATCGCAATCGAACAATCGCAACCATACGATCACAATCATACAATCACAATCATACAATCACAATCATGCACTCGCAATCATACAATCACAATCATACTATCACAATCATACAATCACAATCATACAATCACAATCATACAATCACAATAATAGAACCATAATTATACAACCACAATCAAACGATCACAATCGCAGAATCACAATCATACAATCACAATCATACAATCACAATCATACAATCACAATCATACAATCACAATCATACAATCACAATCATACAATCACAATCATACAATCACAATCATACAATCACAATCATACAATCACAATCATACAATCACAATCATACAATCACAATCATACAATCACAATCATACAATCACAATCATACAATCACAATCATACAATCACAATCATACAATCAAAATCATACAATCGCAATCATACGGTCACAGTCATACGATCACAATCATACAATCACAATCATACAATCATAATCATACAATCACAATCATACAATCACAATCATACAATCACAATCATACAATCACAATCATACAATCACAATCATACGATGACAATCATACAATTACTACTATACAATCATAATCATACAAAAACAGTCATACAATCACAATCATACAATCACAATCATACAATCACAATAATACAATCAAAATCATACAATCACAATCATACAATCACAATACTACAGTCGCCATTATCCAATCACAATCATACAATCACAATCATACAATCACAATCATACAATCACAATCATACAATCACAATCATACAATCACAATCATACAATCACAATACTACAGTCACCATTATACAATCACAATCATACAATCACAATCATATAATCACAATCATACAATCACAATCATAGAACCATAATTATAAAACCACAATCAAACGATCACAATCATACAATCACAATCATACAATCACAATCATACAATCACAATCATACAATCACAATCATACAATCACAATCATACAATCACAATACTACAGTCGCCATTATACAACCACAATCATACAATGACAATCATATAGTCACAATCATACAATCACAATGATACAATCACAATCATACAAACACAATCATACAAACACAATCATACAATCATAATCATACAATCACAATCATAAAAAAACAATCATACAATCACAATCATGCAATCACAATCATACAATCACAATCATACAATCACAATCATACAATTACAATCATACAATCACAATCATACAACCGCAATCATACAATCACAATCATACAATCACAATCATACAATCACAATACTACAGTCGCCATTATCCAATCACAATCATACAATCACAATCATACAATCACAATCATACAGGCACAATCAAACAATCACTATCATACAATCACAATCATACGATCACAATCATACAATCACAATCATATAATCACAATAATACAATCGCAATCAAACAATCACAATCATACGATCGCAATCATACAACCACAATCATACACTCACAATCATTCAATCACAATCATACAATCACAATCATACAAAAACAATCATACAATCACAATCATGCAATCACAATCATACAATCACAATCATACAATCACAATCATACAATCACAATCATACTATAACAATCATACAATCAAAATCACACAATCACAATCATACAATCACAATCATACAATCACAATCATAAAATCACAATCATACAATCACAATCATATAATCACAATCATACAATCACAATGATACAATCACAATCATACAATCACAATCATACAATCACAGTCATACAATCACAATCATACAATCACAATCATACAATCACAATCATACAATCACAATCATACAATCACAATCATACACTCGCAATCTTACAATCACAATCATACAATCACAATCATACAATCATAATCATACAATCACAATCATACAATCACTATCATACCATCACAATCATACAATCACAATCATACAATCACAATCATACAATCACAATCATACAATCACAATCATACAATCACAATCATACAATCACAATCATACAATCACAATCATACAATCACAATCATACAATCACAATCATACAATCGCAATCATACAATCACAATCATACAATCAAAATCATACAAACGCAATCATACGATCACAATCATACGATCACAATCATACAATCACAATCATACAATAACAATCATACAATCACAATCATACAATCACAATCATACAATCACAATCATACAATCACAATCATACAATCACAATCATACAATCACAATCATACAATCACAATCATACAATCACGATCATACAATCACAATCATACAATCACAATCATACAATCAAAATCATACAATCGCAATCATACGATCACAGTCATACGATCACAATCATACAATCACAATCATACAATCATAATCATACAATCACAATCATACAATCACAATCATACAATCACAATCATACAATCACAATCATACAATCACAATCATACGATGACAATCATACAATTACTACTATACAATCATAATCATACAAAAACAGTCATACAATCACAATCATACAATCACAATCATACAATCACAATAATACAATCAAAACCATACAATCACAATCATACAATCACAATACTACAGTCGCCATTATCCAATCACAATCATACAATCACAATCATACAATCACAATCATACAATCACAATCATACAATCACAATCATACAATCACAATCATACAATCACAATACTACAGTCACCATTATACAATCACAATCATACAATCACAATCATATAATCACAATCATACAATCACAATCATAGAACCATAATTATAAAACCACAATCAAACGATCACAATCATACAATCACAATCATACAATCACAATCATACAATCACAATCATACAATCACAATCATACAATCACAATCATACAATCACAATCATACAATCACAATACTACAGTCGCCATTATACAACCACAATCATACAATGACAATCATATAGTCACAATCATACAATCACAGTGATACAATCACAATCATACAAACACAATCATACAAACACAATCATACAATCATAATCATACAATCACAATCATAAAAAAACAATCATACAATCACAATCATGCAATCACAATCATACAATCACAATCATACAATCACAATCATACAATTACAATCATACAATCACAATCATACAACCGCAATCATACAATCACAATCATACAATCACAATCATACAATCACAATACTACAGTCGCCATTATCCAATCACAATCATACAATCACAATCATACAATCACAATCATACAATCACAATCATACAATCACAATCATACAATCACAATACTACAGTCACCATTATACAATCACAATCATACAATCACAATCATATAATCACAATCATACAATCACAATGATACAATCACCATCATACAATCACAATCATACAGTAACAATCACACGATGACAATCATACAATTACTACTATACAATCACAATCATACAAAAACAATCATACTATCACAATCATACAAACACAGTCATACAATCACAATCATACAATCACTACCATACCATCACAATCATACTATCACAATCATACAATCACAATCATACAATCGCAATCAAACAATCACAATCATACGATCGCAATCATACAATCACAATCATACACTCACAATCATTCAATCACAATCATACAATCACAATCATACTATCACAATCATTCAATCACGATAATACAATCACAATCGTACAATCGCTATCGAACAATCACAACCATACGATCACAATCATACAATCACAATCATACAATCACAATCGTACAATCACAATCATACAATCACAATCATACAATCACAATCATACAATCACAATCATACAATCACAATCATACAATCACAATACTACAGGCGCCATTATACAATCACAATCATACAAAGACAATCATATAATCACAATCATACAATCACAATGATACAATCACAATGATACAATCACAATCATACAATCACAATCATACAAACACAATCATAGAATCATAATCATGCAATAACAATCATACAATCAAAATCATACAAGCGCAATCATACGATCACAATCATACAATCACAATCAAAGAATCACAATCATACAATCACAATCATACAATCACAATCATACAAAAACAATCATACAATCACAATCATACAATCGCAATCATACAATTACAATCACCCAAATACAATCATACAATCACAATCATACAATCACAATAATACAATCGCAATCAAACAATCACAATCATACGATCGCAATCATACAACCACAATCATACACTCACAATCATTCAATCACAATCATACAATCACAATCATACAAAAACAATCATACAATCACAATCATGCAATCACAATCATACAATCACAATCATACAATCACAATCATACAATCACAATCATACTATAACAATCATACAATCAAAATCACACAATCACAATCATACAATCACAATCATACAATCACAATCATAAAATCACAATCATACAATCACAATCATATAATCACAATCATACAATCACAATGATACAATCACAATCATACGATCGCAATCATACAATCACAATCATACACTCACAATCATTCAATCACAATCATACAATCACAATACTACAGTCGCCATCATACAATCACAATCATACAATCACAATCATACAATCACAATCATACAGGCACAATCAAACAATCACTATCATACAATCACAATCATACGATCACAATCATACAATCACAATCATATAATCACAATCATACACTCGCAATCTTACAATCACAATCATACAATCAATATCATACAATCACAATCATACAATCACAATCATACAATCACAATCATACAATCGCAATCAAACAATCACAATCACACGATCGCAATCATACGATCACAATCATAAACTCACAATCATACAATCACAATCATACAATCACAATCATACAATCACAATCATACAATCACAATCATACAATCACAATCATACAATCAAAATCATACAATCGCAATCATACGATCACAATCATACGATGACAATCATACAATTACTACTATACAATCACAATCATACAAATACAATCATACAATCACAATCATACTATAACAATCATACAATCAAAATCATACAATCACAATCATACAATCACAATCATACACTCACAATCATTCAATCACAATCATACAATCACAATACTACAGTCGCCATTATCCAATCACAATCATACAATCACAATCATACAATCACAATCATACACTCGCAATCTTACAATGACAATCATATAATCACAATCATACAATCGCAATCATACAGTCACAATCATACAATCACAATCATACAATCACAATCATACAATCACAGTCATACAATCACAATCATACAATCACAATCATACAATCACAATCATACAATCACAATCATACAATCACAATCATACACTCGCAATCTTACAATCACAATCATACAATCACAATCATACAATCATAATCATACAATCACAATCATACAATCACTATCATACAATCACAATCATACAATCACAATCATACAATCACCATCATACAATCACAATCATACAATCACAATCATACAATCACAATCATACAATCACAATCATACAGGCACAATCAAACAATCACTATCATACAATCACAATCATACAAAAACAATCATACAATCACAATCATACAATCACAATCGTACAATCGCAGTCGAACAATGACAACCATACGATCACAATCATACAATCACAATCATATAATCACAATCATACACTCGCAATCTTACAATCACAATCATACAATCAATATCATACAATCACAATCATACAATCACAATCATACAATCACAATCATACAATCGCAATCAAACAATCACAATCAGACGATCGCAATCATACGATCACAATTATAAACTCACAATCATTCAATCACAATCATACAATCACAATCATACAATCACAATCATACAATCAAAATCATACAATCGCAATCATACGATCACAATCATACGATGACTAACATACAATTACTACTATACAATCACAATCATACAAATACAATCATACAGTCACAATCATACTATAACAATCATACAATCAAAATCACACAATCACAATCATACAATCACAATCATACAATCACAATCATAAAATCACAATCATACAATCACAATCATATAATCACAATCATACAATCACAATGATACAATCACAATCATACGATCGCAATCATACAATCACAATCATACACTCACAATCATTCAATCACAATCATACAATCACAATACTACAGTCGCCATCATACAATCACAATCATACAATCACAATCATACAATCACAATCATACAGGCACAATCAAACAATCACTATCATACAATCACAATCATACAAAAACAATCATACAATCACAATCATACAATCACAATCGTACAATCGCAGTCGAACAATGACAACCATACGATCACAATCATACAATCACAATCATATAATCACAATCATACACTCGCAATCTTACAATCACAATCATACAATCAATATCATACAATCACAATCATACAATCACAATCATACAATCACAATCATACAATCGCAATCAAACAATCACAATCAGACGATCGCAATCATACGATCACAATCATAAACTCACAATCATTCAATCACAATCATACAATCACAATCATACAATCACAATCATACAATCACAATCATACAATCACAATCATACAATCACAATCATACAATCACAATCATACAATCAAAATCATACAATCGCAATCATACGATCACAATCATACGATGACAATCATACAATTACTACTATACAATCACAATCATACAAATACAATCATACAATCACAATCATACTATAACAATCATACAATCAAAATCATACAATCACAATCATACAATCACAATCATACACTCACAATCATTCAATCACAATCATACAATCACAATACTACAGTCGCCATTATCCAATCACAATCATACAATCACAATCATACAATCACAATCATACAATCACAATCATACAATCACAATCATACAATCACAATCATACAATCACAATCATACAATCACAATACTACAGTCACCATTATACAATCACAATCATACAATCACAATCATATAATCACAATCATACAATCACAATGATACAATCACCATCATACAATCACAATCATACAATCACAATCATACAATCACAATCATACAATCACAATCATACAATCACAATCATACAATCACAATCATACAATCACAATCATACAATCACAATCATACAATCACAATCATACAATCACAATACTACAGTCGCCATTATACAATCACAATCATACAATGACAATCATATAATCACAATCATACAATCGCAATCATACAGTCACAATCATACAATCACAATCATACAATCACAATACTACAGTCACCATTATACAATCACAATCATACAATCACAATCATATAATCACAATCATACAATCACAATGATACAATCACCATCATACAATCACAATCATACAATCACAATCATACAATCACAATCATACAATCACAATCATACAATCACAATCATACAATCACAATCATACAATCACAATCATACACTCGCAATCTTACAATCACAATCATACAATCACAATCATACAATCATAATCATACAATCACAATCATACAATCACTATCATACAATCACAATCATACAATCACAATCATACAATCACCATCATACAATCACAATCATACAATCACAATCATACAATCACAATCATACAATCACAATCATACAGGCACAATCAAACAATCACTATCATACAATCACAATCATACAAAAACAATCATACAATCACAATCATACAATCACAATCGTACAATCGCAGTCGAACAATGACAACCATACGATCACAATCATACAATCACAATCATATAATCACAATCATACACTCGCAATCTTACAATCACAATCATACAATCAATATCATACAATCACAATCATACAATCACAATCATACAATCACAATCATACAATCGCAATCAAACAATCACAATCAGACGATCGCAATCATACGATCACAATTATAAACTCACAATCATTCAATCACAATCATACAATCACAATCATACAATCACAATCATACAATCAAAATCATACAATCGCAATCATACGATCACAATCATACGATGACTAACATACAATTACTACTATACAATCACAATCATACAAATACAATCATACAGTCACAATCATACTATAACAATCATACAATCAAAATCACACAATCACAATCATACAATCACAATCATACAATCACAATCATAAAATCACAATCATACAATCACAATCATATAATCACAATCATACAATCACAATGATACAATCACAATCATACGATCGCAATCATACAATCACAATCATACACTCACAATCATTCAATCACAATCATACAATCACAATACTACAGTCGCCATCATACAATCACAATCATACAATCACAATCATACAATCACAATCATACAGGCACAATCAAACAATCACTATCATACAATCACAATCATACAAAAACAATCATACAATCACAATCATACAATCACAATCGTACAATCGCAGTCGAACAATGACAACCATACGATCACAATCATACAATCACAATCATATAATCACAATCATACACTCGCAATCTTACAATCACAATCATACAATCAATATCATACAATCACAATCATACAATCACAATCATACAATCACAATCATACAATCGCAATCAAACAATCACAATCAGACGATCGCAATCATACGATCACAATCATAAACTCACAATCATTCAATCACAATCATACAATCACAATCATACAATCACAATCATACAATCACAATCATACAATCACAATCATACAATCACAATCATACAATCACAATCATACAATCAAAATCATACAATCGCAATCATACGATCACAATCATACGATGACAATCATACAATTACTACTATACAATCACAATCATACAAATACAATCATACAATCACAATCATACTATAACAATCATACAATCAAAATCATACAATCACAATCATACAATCACAATCATACACTCACAATCATTCAATCACAATCATACAATCACAATACTACAGTCGCCATTATCCAATCACAATCATACAATCACAATCATACAATCACAATCATACAATCACAATCATACAATCACAATCATACAATCACAATCATACAATCACAATCATACAATCACAATACTACAGTCACCATTATACAATCACAATCATACAATCACAATCATATAATCACAATCATACAATCACAATGATACAATCACCATCATACAATCACAATCATACAATCACAATCATACAATCACAATCATACAATCACAATCATACAATCACAATCATACAATCACAATCATACAATCACAATCATACAATCACAATCATACAATCACAATCATACAATCACAATCATACAATCACAATACTACAGTCGCCATTATACAATCACAATCATACAATGACAATCATATAATCACAATCATACAATCGCAATCATACAGTCACAATCATACAATCACAATCATACAATCACAATACTACAGTCACCATTATACAATCACAATCATACAATCACAATCATATAATCACAATCATACAATCACAATGATACAATCACCATCATACAATCACAATCATACAATCACAATCATACAATCACAATCATACAATCACAATCATACAATCACAATCATACAATCACAATCATACAATCACAATCATACAATCACAATCATACAATCACAATCATACAATCACAATCATACAATCACAATCATACAATCACAATCATACAATCACAATCATACAATCACAATCATACAATCACAATCATACACTCGCAATCTTACAATCACAATCATACAATCACAATCATACAATCATAATCATACAATCACAATCATACAATCACTATCATACAATCACAATCATACAATCACAATCATACAATCACAATCATACAATCACAATCATACAATCACAATCATACAATCACAATCATACAATCACAATCATACAATCACAATCATACAATCACAATCATACAATCACAATCATACAATCACAATCATACAATCGCAATCATACAATCACAATCATACAATCAAAATCATACAAACGCAATCATACGATCACAATCATACGATCACAATCATACAATCACAATCATACTATAACAATCATACAATCAATATCATACAATCACAATCATACAATCACAATCATACTATCACAATCATTCAATCACGATAATACAATCACAATCGTACAATCGCAATCGAACAATCGCAACCATACGATCACAATCATACAATCACAATCATACAATCACAATCATGCACTCGCAATCATACAATCACAATCATACTATCACAATCACACAATCACAATCATACAATCACAATCATACTATCACAATCATACAATCACAATCATACAATCACAATCATACAATCACAATAATAGAACCATAATTATACAACCACAATCAAACGATCACAATCGCACAATCACAATCATACAATCACAATCATACAATCACAATCATACAATCACAATCATACAATCACAATCATACAATCACAATCATACAATCACAATCATACAATCACAATCATACAATCACAATCATACAATCACAATCATGCAATCACAATCATACAATCACAATCATACAATCAAAATCATACAATCGCAATCATACGGTCACAGTCATACGATCACAATCATACAATCACAATCATACAATCACAATCATACAATCACAATCATACAATCACAATCATACAATCACAATCATACAATCACAATCATACAATCACAATCATACAATCACAATCATACAATCACAATCATACGATGACAATCATACAATTACTACTATACAATCATAATCATACAAAAACAGTCATACAATCACAATCATACAATCACAATCATACAATCACAATAATACAATCAAAATCAAACAATCACAATCATACGATCGCAATCATACAACCACAATCATACACTCACAATCATTCAATCACAATCATACAATCACAATCATACAAAAACAATCATGCAATCACAATCATGCAATCACAATCATACAATCACAATCATACAATCACAATCACACAATCACAGTCATACAATGACAATCATACAATCGCAATCAAACAATCACAATCATACGATCGCAATCATACAATCACAATCATACACTCACAATCATTCAATCACAATCATACAATCACAATCATACAATCACAATCATACAATCACAATCATACAATCATAATCATATAATCGCACTCATAAAATTGCAATCATACAATCGCAATCATACGATCACAATCATAAACTCACAATCATTCAATCACAATCATACAATCACAATCATACAATCACAATCATACAATCACAATCATACAATCACAATCATACAATCAAAATCATACAATCGCAATCATACGATCACAATCATACGATGACAATCATACAATTACTACTATACAATCACAATCATACAAATACAATCATACAATCACAATCATACTATAACAATCATACAATCAAAATCATACAATCACAATCATACAATCACAATCATACACTCACAATCATTCAATCACAACCATACAATCACAATACTACAGTCGCTATTATCCAATCACAATCATACAATCACAATCATACAATCACAATCATACAATCACAATCATACAATCACAATCATACAATCACAATACTACAGTCACCATTATACAATCACAATCATACAATCACAATCATATAATCACAATCATACAATCACAATGATACAATCACCATCATGCAATCACAATCATACAATCACAATCATACAATCACAATCATACAATCACAATCATACAGGCACAATCAAACAATCACTATCATACAATCACAATCATACAAAAACAATCATACAATCACAATCATACAATCACAATCGTACAATCGCAGTCGAACAATGACAACCATACGATCACAATCATACAATCACAATCATATAATCACAATCATACACTCGCAATCTTACGATCACAATCATACAATCAATATCATACAATCACAATCATACAATCACAATCATACAATCACAATCATACAATCGCAATCAAACAATCACAATCAGACGATCGCAATCATACGATCACAATTATAAACTCACAATCATTCAATCACAATCATACAATCACAATCATACAATCACAATCATACAATCAAAATCATACAATCGCAATCATACGATCACAATCATACGATGACTAACATACAATTACTACTATACAATCACAATCATACAAATACAATCATACAGTCACAATCATACTATAACAATCATACAATCAAAATCACACAATCACAATCATACAATCACAATCATACAATCACAATCATAAAATCACAATCATACAATCACAATCATATAATCACAATCATACAATCACAATGATACAATCACAATCATACGATCGCAATCATACAATCACAATCATACACTCACAATCATTCAATCACAATCATACAATCACAATACTACAGTCGCCATCATACAATCACAATCATACAATCACAATCATACAATCACAATCATACAGGCACAATCAAACAATCACTATCATACAATCACAATCATACAAAAACAATCATACAATCACAATCATACAATCACAATCGTACAATCGCAGTCGAACAATGACAACCATACGATCACAATCATACAATCACAATCATATAATCACAATCATACACTCGCAATCTTACAATCACAATCATACAATCAATATCATACAATCACAATCATACAATCACAATCATACAATCACAATCATACAATCACAATCATACAATCACAATCATACAATCACAATCATACAATCGCAATCAAACAATCACAATCAGACGATCGCAATCATACGATCACAATCATAAACTCACAATCATTCAATCACAATCATACAATCACAATCATACAATCACAATCATACAATCACAATCATACAATCACAATCATACAATCACAATCATACAATCACAATCATACAATCAAAATCATACAATCGCAATCATACGATCACAATCATACGATGACAATCATACAATTACTACTATACAATCACAATCATACAAATACAATCATACAATCACAATCATACTATAACAATCATACAATCAAAATCATACAATCACAATCATACAATCACAATCATACACTCACAATCATTCAATCACAATCATACAATCACAATACCACAGTCGCCATTATCCAATCACAATCATACAATCACAATCATACAATCACAATCATACAATCACAATCATACAATCACAATCATACAATCACAATCATACAATCACAATCATACAATCACAATACTACAGTCACCATTATACAATCACAATCATACAATCACAATCATATAATCACAATCATACAATCACAATGATACAATCACCATCATACAATCACAATCATACAATCACAATCATACAATCACAATCATACAATCACAATCATACAATCACAATCATACAATCACAATCATACAATCACAATCATACAATCACAATCATACAATCACAATCATACAATCACAATCATACAATCACAATCATACAATCACAATACTACAGTCGCCATTATACAATCACAATCATACAATGACAATCATATAATCACAATCATACAATCGCAATCATACAGTCACAATCATACAATCACAATCATACAATCACAATCATACAATCACAGTCATACAATCACAATCATACAATCACAATCATACAATCACAATCATACAATCACAATCATACACTCGCAATCTTACAATCACAATCATACAATCACAATCATACAATCACAATCATACAATCATAATCATACAATCACAATCATACAATCACTATCATACAATCACAATCATACAATCACAATCATACAATCACAATCATACAATCACAATCATACAATCACAATCATACAATCACAATCATACAATCACAATCATACAATCACAATCATACAATCGCAATCATACAATCACAATCATACAATCAAAATCATACAAACGCAATCATACGATCACAATCATACGATCACAATCATACAATCACAATCATACTATAACAATCATACAATCAATATCATACAATCACAATCATACAATCACAATCATACTATCACAATCATTCAATCACGATAATACAATCACAATCGTACAATCGCAATCGAACAATCGCAACCATACGATCACAATCATACAATCACAATCATACAATCACAATCATGCACTCGCAATCATACAATCACAATCATACTATCACAATCACACAATCACAATCATACAATCACAATCATACTATCACAATCATACAATCACAATCATACAATCACAATCATACAATCACAATAATAGAACCATAATTATACAACCACAATCAAACGATCACAATCGCACAATCACAATCATACAATCACAATCATACAATCACAATCATACAATCACAATCATACAATCACAATCATACAATCACAATCATACAATCACAATCATACAATCACAATCATACAATCACAATCATACAATCACAATCATACAATCACAATCATACAATCACAATCATACAATCACAATCATACAATCGCAATCATACAATCACAATCATACAATCAAAATCATACAAACGCAATCATACGATCACAATCATACGATCACAATCATACAATCACAATCATACTATAACAATCATACAATCAATATCATACAATCACAATCATACAATCACAATCATACTATCACAATCACTCAATCACGATAATACAATCACAATCGTACAATCGCAATCGAACAATCGCAACCATACGATCACAATCATACAATCACAATCATACAATCACAATCATGCACTCGCAATCATACAATCACAATCATACTATCACAATCACACAATCACAATCATACAATCACAATCATACTATCACAATCATACAATCACAATCATACAATCACAATCATACAATCACAATAATAGAACCATAATTATACAACCACAATCAAACGATCACAATCGCACAATCACAATCATACAATCACAATCATACAATCACAATCATACAATCACAATCATACAATCACAATCATACAATCACAATCATACAATCACAATCATACAATCACAATCATACAATCACAATCATACAATCACAATCATACAATCACAATCATACAATCACAATCATACAATCAAAATCATACAATCGCAATCATACGGTCACAGTCATACGATCACAATCATACAATCACAATCATACAATCACAATCATACAATCACAATCATACAATCACAATCATACAATCACAATCATACAATCACAATCATACAATCACAATCATACAATCACAATCGTACGATGACAATCATACAATTACTACTATACAATCATAATCATACAAAAACAGTCATACAATCACAATCATACAATCACAATCATACAATCACAATAATACAATCAAAATCATACAATCACAATCATACAATCACAATCATACAATCACAATACTACAGTCGCCATTATCCAATCACAATCATACAATCACAATCATACAATCACAATCATACAATCACAATCATACAATCACAATCATACAATCACAATCATACAATCACAATACTACAGTCACCATTATACAATCACAATCATACAATCACAATCATATAATCACAATCATACAATCACAATCATAGAACCATAATTATAAAACCACAATCAAACGATCACAATCATACAATCACAATCATACAATCACAATCATACAATCACAATCATACAATCACAATCATACAATCACAATCATACAATCACAATACTACAGTCGCCATTATACAATCACAATCATACAATGACAATCATATAGTCACAATCATACAATCACAATGATACAATCGCAATCATACAATCACAATCATACAAACACAATCATACAATCATAATCATACAATCACAATCATAAAAAAACAATCATACAATCACAATCATGCAATCACAATCATACAATCACAATCATACAATCACAATCATACAATTACAATCATACAATCACAATCATACAATCACAATCATACAATCACAATCATACAATCATAATCATATAATCACACTCATAAAATTGCAATCATACAATCGCAATCATACAATCACAATCATACCATCACAATCATACAGGCACAATCATACAATCACTATCATACAATCACAATCATACAAAAACAATCATACAATCACAATCATACAATCACAACCGTACAATCGCAGTCGAACAATGACAACCATACGATCACAATCATACAATCACAATCATATAATCACAATCATACACTCGCAGTCTTACAATCACAATCATACAATCACAATCATACAATCACAATCATACAATCACAATCATACAATCACAATCATACAATCACAATCATACAATCACAATCATACAATCACAATCATACAATCACAATCATACAATCACAATCATTCAATCACAATCATTCAATCACAATCATACGATCGCAATCATACAATCACAATCATACACTCACAATCATTCAATCACATACATACAATCACAATCATACAATCACAATCATACAATCACAATCATACAATCACAATCATACAATCACAATCATACAATCACAATCATACAATCACAATAATAGAACCATAATTGTACAACCACAATCAAACGATCACAATCACACAATCACAATCATATAATCACAATCATACACTCGCAATCTTACAATCACAATCATACAATCAATATCATACAATCACAATCATACAATCACAATCATACAATCGCAATCAAACAATCACAATCAGACGATCGCAATCATACGATCACAATCATAAACTCACAATCATTCAATCACAATCATACAATCACAATCATACAATCACAATCATACAATCACAATCATACAATCAAAATCATACAATCGCAATCATACGATCACAATCATACGATGACTAACATACAATTACTACTATACAATCACAATCATACAAATACAATCATACAGTCACAATCATACTATAACAATCAAACAATCAAAATCATACAATCACAATCATACAATCACAATCATACAATCACAATCATACAATCAAAATCATACAATCGCAATCATACGGTCACAGTCATACACTCGCTATCTTACAATCGCAATCATACAATCACAATCATACAATCACAATCATACAATCACAATCATACCATCACAATCATACAGGCACAATCATACAATCACTATCATACAATCACAATCATACAAAAACAATCATACAATCACAATCATACAATCGCAATCAAACAATCACAATCAGACGATCGCAATCATACGATCACAATCACACAATCACAATCATACAATCACAATCATACAATCAAAATCACACAATCGGAATCATACGGTCACAATCATACGATCACAATCATACAATCACAATCGTACAATCACAATCATACAATCACAATCATACAATCACAATCATACAATCACAATCATACAATCACAATCATACAATCACAATCATACAATCACAATCATACAATCACAATCATACGATGACAATCATACAATTACTACTATACAATCATAATCATACAAAAACAATCATAAAATCACAATCATACAATCACAATCATACAATCACAATAATACAATCAAAATCATACAATCACAATCATACAATCACAATCATACTATGACAATCATCCAATTAAAATCATACAATCACAATTACACAATCACAATCATACTATCACAATCATTCAATCACGTTAATACAATCATAATCGTACAATCGCAATCGAACAATCACAACCATACGATCACAATCATACAATCACAATCATACAATCACAATCATGCACTCGCAATCATACAATCACAATCATACTATCCCAATCACACAATCACAATCATACAATCACAATCATACAATCACAATCATACAATCACAATCATACAATCACAATCATACAATCACAATCATACAATCACAATCATACAATCACAATCATACAATCACAATCATTCAATCACAATCATTCAATCACAATCATACGATCGCAATCATACAATCACAATCATACACTCACAATCATTCAATCACATACATACAATCACAATCATACAATCACAATCATACAATCACAATCATACAATCACAATCATACAATCACAATCATACAATCACAATAATAGAACCATAATTGTACAACCACAATCAAACGATCACAATCACACAATCACAATCATATAATCACAATCATACACTCGCAATCTTACAATCACAATCATACAATCAATATCATACAATCACAATCATACAATCACAATCATACAATCGCAATCAAACAATCACAATCAGACGATCGCAATCATACGATCACAATCATAAACTCACAATCATTCAATCACAATCATACAATCACAATCATACAATCACAATCATACAATCAAAATCATACAATCGCAATCATACGATCACAATCATACGATGACTAACATACAATTACTACTATACAATCACAATCATACAAATACAATCATACAGTCACAATCATACTATAACAATCATACAATCAAAATCATACAATCACAATCATACAATCACAATCATACAATCACAATCATACAATCACAATCATAAAATCACAATCATACAATCACAATCATATAATCACAATCATACAATCACAATGATACAATGACAATCATACGATCGCAATCATACAATCACAATCATACACTCACAATCATTCAATCACAATCATACAATCACAATACTACAGTCGCCATCATACAATCACAATCATACAATCACAATCATACAGTAACAATCATACTATGACAATCATACAATTACTACTATACAATCACAATCATACGATCGCAATCATACAATCACAACCATACACTCACAATCATTCAATCACAATCATACAATCACAATCATACAATCACAATCATACAATCACAATCATACAATCACAATCATACAATCACAATCATACAATCACAGTCATACAATCACAATCATACAATCATAATCATATAATCACACTCATAAAATTGCAATCATACAATCGCAATCATACAATCACAATCATACCATCACAATCATACAGGCACAATCATACAATCACTATCATACAATCACAATCATACAAAAACAATCATACAATCACAATCATACAATCACAACCGTACAATCGCAGTCGAACAATGACAACCATACGATCACAATCATACAATCACAATCATATAATCACAATCATACACTCGCAGTCTTACAATCACAATCATACAATCACAATCACACAATCACAATCATACAATCACAATCATACAATCACAATCATACAATCAAAATCACACAATCGGAATCATACGGTCACAATCATACGATCACAATCATACAATCACAATCGTACAATCACAATCATACAATCACAATCATACAATCACAATCATACAAAAACAATCATACAATCACAATCATACAATCACAATCATACAATCACAATCATACAATCACAGTCATACAATCACAATCATACAATCATAATCATATAATCACACTCATAAAATTGCAATCATACAATCGCAATCATACAATCACAATCATACCATCACAATCATACAGGCACAATCATACAATCACTATCATACAATCACAATCATACAAAAACAATCATACAATCACAATCATACACTCACAATCATTCAATCACAATCATACAATCACAATCATACAATCACAATCATACAATCACAATCATACAATCACAATCATACAATCGCAATCATACGATCACAATCATACGATCACAATCATACAATCACAATCATACTATGACAATCATACAATCAAAATCATACAATCACAATCATACAATCACAATCATACTATCACAATCATTCAATCACGATAATACAATCACAATCGTACAATCGCAATCGAACAATCGCAACCATACGATCACAATCATACAATCACAATCATACAATCACAATCATGCACTCGCAATCATACAATCACAATCATACTATCACAATCACACAATCACAATCATACAATCACAATCATACTATCACAATCATACAATCACAATCATACAATCACAATCATACAATCACAATAATAGAACCATAATTATACAACCACAATCAAACGATCACAATCACACAATCACAATCATACAATCACAATCATACAATCACAATCATACAATCACAATCATACAATCACAATCATACAATCACAATCATACAATCACAATCATACAATCACAATCATACAATCACAATCATACAATCACAATCATACAATCACAATCATACAATCACAATCATACAATCACAATCATACAATCAAAATCATACAATCGCAATCATACGGTCACAGTCATACACTCGCTATCTTACAATCACAATCATACAATCACAATCATACAATCACAATCATACAATCACAATCATACCATCACAATCATACAGGCACAATCATACAATCACTATCATACAATCACAATCATACAAAAACAATCATACAATCACAATCATACAATCGCAATCAAACAATCACAATCAGACGATCGCAATCATACGATCACAATCACACAATCACAATCATACAATCACAATCATACAATCACAATCATACAATCAAAATCACACAATCGGAATCATACGGTCACAATCATACGATCACAATCATACAATCACAATCGTACAATCACAATCATACATTCACAATCATACAATCACAATCATACAATCACAATCATACAATCACAATCATACAATCACAATCATACAATCACAATCATACGATGACAATCATACAATTACTACTATACAATCATAATCATACAAAAACAATCATAAAATCACAATCATACAATCACAATCATACAATCACAATAATACAATCAAAATCATACAATCACAATCATACAATCACAACCATACGATCACAATCATACAATCACAATCATACAATCACAATCATGCACTCGCAATCATACAATCACAATCATACTATCACAATCACACAATCACAATCATACAATCACAATCATACAATCACAATCATACAATCACAATCATACAATCACAATCACACAATCACAATCATACAATCACAATCATACAATCACAATCATACAATCACAATCAAAGAATCACAATCATTCAATCACAATCATACGATCGCAATCATACAATCACAATCATACACTCACAATCATTCAATCACATACATACAATCACAATCATACAATCACAATCATACAATCACAATCATACAATCACAATCATACAATCACAATCATACAATCACAATCATACAATCACAATCATACAATCACAATCATACAATCACAATAATTGAACCATAATTATACAACCACAATCAAACGATCACAATCACACAATCACAATCATACAATCACAATCATACAATCACAATCATACAATCACAATCATACAATCACAATGATACAATCACCATCATACAATCACAATCATACAATCACAATCATACAATCACAATCATACAATCACAATCATACAGGCACAATCAAACAATCACTATCATACAATCACAATCATACAAAAACAATCATACAATCACAATCATACAATCACAATCGTACAATCGCAGTCGAACAATGACAACCATACGATCACAATCATACAATCACAATCATATAATCACAATCATACACTCGCAATCTTACAATCACAATCATACAATCAATATCATACAATCACAATCATACAATCACAATCATACAATCACAATCATACAATCGCAATCAAACAATCACAATCAGACGATCGCAATCATACGATCACAATCATAAACTCACAATCATTCAATCACAATCATACAATCACAATCATACAATCACAATCATACAATCACAATCATACAATCACAATCATACAATCACAATCATACAATCAAAATCATACAATCGCAATCATACGATCACAATCATACGATGACAATCATACAATTACTACTATACAATCACAATCATACAAATACAATCATACAATCACAATCATACTATAACAATCATACAATCAAAATCATACAATCACAATCATACAATCACAATAATACACTCACAATCATTCAATCACAATCATACAATCACAATACTACAGTCGCCATTATCCAATCACAATCATACAATCACAATCATACAATCACAATCATACAATCACAATCATACAATCACAATCATACAATCACAATACTACAGTCACCATTATACAATCACAATCATACAATCACAATCATATAATCACAATCATACAATCACAATGATACAATCACCATCATAGAATCACAATCATACAATCACAATCATACAATCACAATCATACAATCACTATCATACAATCACAATCATACAATCACAATCATACAATCACAATCATACAATCGCAATCAAACAATCACCATCAGACGATCGCAATCATACGATCACAATCATATACTCACAATCATTCAATCACAATCATACAATCACAATCATACAATCACAATCATACAATCACAATCATACAATCACAATCATACAATCACAATCATACAATCGCAATCATACGATCACAATCATACGATGACAATCATACAATTACTACTATACAATCACAATCATACAAATACAATCATACAATCACAATCATACTATAACAATCATACAATCAAAATCATACAATCACAATCATACAATCACAATAATACACTCACAATCATTCAATCACAATCATACAATCACAATACTACAGTCGCCATTATCCAATCACAATCATACAATCACAATCATACAATCACAATCATACAATCACAATCATACAATCACAATCATACAATCACAATACTACAGTCACCATTATACAATCACAATCATACAATCACAATCATATAATCACAATCATACAATCACAATGATACAATCACCATCATAGAATCACAATCATACAATCACAATCATACAATCACAATCATACAATCACTATCATACAATCACAATCATACAATCACAATCATACAATCACAATCATACAATCGCAATCAAACAATCACCATCAGACGATCGCAATCATACGATCACAATCATATACTCACAATCATTCAATCACAATCATACAATCACAATCATACAATCACAATCATACAATCACAATCATACAATCACAATCATACAATCACAATCATACAATCAAAATCATACAATCAAAATCATACAATCGCAATCATACGATCACCATCATACGATCACAATCATACAATCACAATCATACAATCACAATCATACAATCACAATCATACAATCACAATCATACGATCACAATCATACGATGACAATCATACAATTACTACTATACAATCATAATCATACAAAAACAATCATACAATCACAATCATACAATCACAATCATACAATCACAATCATACAATCACAATAATACAATCACAATCATACAATCACAATCATACAATCACAATCATACAATCACAATCATACAATCACAATCATACAATCACAATCATACTATGACAATCATACAATCAAAATCATACAATTACAATCATACAATCACAATCATACTATCGCAATCATTCAATCACGATAATACAATCACAATCGTACAATCGCAATCGAACAATCACAACGATACGATCACAATCATACAATCACAATCATACAATCACAATCATACAATCACAATCATACAATCACAATCATACAATCACAATCATACAATCACAATCATACAATCACAATCATACAATCACAATCATACAATCACAATCATACAATCACAATCATACAATCACAATCATACAATCACAATAATAGAACCATAATTGTACAACCACAATCAAACGATCACAATCACACAATCACAATCATATAATCACAATCATACACTCGCAATCTTACAATCACAATCATACAATCAATATCATACAATCACAATCATACAATCACAATCATACAATCGCAATCAAACAATCACATTCAGACGATCGCAATCATACGATCACAATCATAAACTCACAATCATTCAATCACAATCATACAATCACAATCATACAATCACAATCATACAGTCAAAATCATACAATCGCAATCATACGATCACAATCATACGATGACTAACATACAATTACTACTATACAATCACAATCATACAAATACAATCATACAGTCACAATCATACTATAACAATCATACAATCAAAATCATACAATCACAATCATACAATCACAATCATACAATCACAATCATACAATCAAAATCATACAATCGCAATCATACGGTCACAGTCATACACTCGCTATCTTGCAATCACAATCATACAATCACAATCATACAATCACAATCATACAATCACAATCATACCATCACAATCATACAGGCACAATCATACAATCACTATCATACAATCACAATCATACAAAAACAATCATACAATCACAATCATACAATCGCAATCAAACAATCACAATCAGACGATCGCAATCATACGATCACAATCACACAATCACAATCATACAATCACAATCATACAATCAAAATCACACAATCGGAATCATACGGTCACAATCATACGATCACAATCATACAATCACAATCGTACAATCACAATCATACAATCACAATCATACAATCACAATCATACAATCACAATCATACAATCACAATCATACAATCACAATCATACGATGACAATCATACAATTACTACTATACAATCATAATCATAAAAAAACAATCATAAAATCACAATCATACAATCACAATCATACAATCACAATAATACAATCAAAATCATACAATCACAATCATACAATCACAATCATACTATGACAATCATCCAATTAAAATCATACAATCACAATTACACAATCACAATCATACTATCACAATCATTCAATCACGTTAATACAATCATAATCGTACAATCGCAATCGAACAATCACAACCATACGATCACAATCATACAATCACAATCATGCACTCGCAATCATACAATCACAATCATACTATCACAATCACACAATCACAATCATACAATCACAATCATACAATCACAACCATACAATCACAATCATACAATCACAATCATACAATCACAATCATACAATCACAATCATACAATCACAATCATACAATCACAATCATACAGGCACAATCAAACAATCACTATCATACAATCACAATCATACAAAAACAATCATACAATCACAATCATACAATCACAATCGTACAATCGCAGTCGAACAATGACAACCATACGATCACAATCATACAATCGCAATCATATAATCACAATCATACACTCGCAATCTTACAATCACAATCATACAATCAATATCATACAATCACAATCATACAATCACAATCATACAATCACAATCATACAATCGCAATCAAACAATCACAATCAGACGATCGCAATCATACGATCACAATCATAAACTCACAATCATTCAATCACAATCATACAATCACAATCATACAATCACAATCATACAATCACAATCATACAATCACAATCATACAATCACAATCATACAATCACAATCATACAATCAAAATCATACAATCGCAATAATACGATCACAATCATACGATGACAATCATACAATTACTACTATACAATCACAATCATACAAATACAATCATACAATCACAATCATACTATAACAATCATACAATCAAAATCATACAATCACAATCATACAATCACAATCATACACTCACAATCATTCAATCACAATCATACAATCACAATACTACAGTCGCCATTATCCAATCACAATCATACAATCACAATCATACAATCACAATCATACAATCACAATCATACAATCACAATCATACAATCACAATCATACAATCACAATACTACAGTCACCATTATACAATCACAATCATACAATCACAATCATATAATCACAATCATACAATCACAATGATACAATCACAATCATAGAATCACAATCATACAATCACAATCATACAATCACAATCATACAATCACTATCATACAATCACAATCATACAATCACAATCATACAATCACAATCATACAATCGCAATCAAACAATCACCATCAGACGATCGCAATCATACGATCACAATCATATACTCACAATCATTCAATCACAATCATACAATCACAATCATACAATCACAATCATACAATCACAATCATACAATCACAATCATACAATCACAATCATACAATCAAAATCATACAATCAAAATCATACAATCGCAATCATACGATCACCATCATACGATCACAATCATACAATCACAATCATACAATCACAATCATACAATCACAATCATACAATCACAATCATACGATCACAATCATACGATGACAATCATACAATTACTACTATACAATCATAATCATACAAAAACAATCATACAATCACAATCATACAATCACAATCATACAATCACAATAATACAATCACAATCATACAATCACAATCATACAATCACAATCATACAATCACAATCATACAATCACAATCATACAATCACAATCGTACTATGACAATCATACAATCAAAATCATACAATTACAATCATACAATCACAATCATACTATCGCAATCATTCAATCACGATAATACAATCACAATCGTACAATCGCAATCGAACAATCACAACGATACGATCACAATCATACAATCACAATCATACAATCACAATCATACAATCACAATCATACAATCACAATCATACAATCACAATCATACAATCACAATCATGAAATCACAATCATACAATCACAATCATACAGTCACAATCATACAATCACAATCATACAATCACAATCATACAATCACAATACTACTGTCGCCATTACACAATCACAATCATACAATGACAATCATATAATCACAATCATACAATCGCAATCATACAGTCAGAATCATACAATCACAATCATACAATCACAATCATACAATCACAGTCATACAATCACAGTCATACAATCACAATCATACAATCACAATCATACAATCACAATCATACAATCACAATCATACACTCGCAATCTTACAATCACAATCATACAATCACAATCATACAATCATAATCATACAATCACAATCATACAATCACTATCATACAATCACAATCATACAATCACAATCATACAATCACAATCATACAATCACAATCATACAATCACAATCATACAATCACAATCATACAATCACAATCATACAATCACAATCATACAATCACAATCATACAATCGCAATCATACAATCACAATCATACAATCAAAATCATACAAACGCAATCATACGATCACAATCATACGATCACAATCATACAATCACAATCATACTATAACAATCATACAATCAATATCATACAATCACAATCATACAATCACAATCATACTATCACAATCATTCAATCACGATAATACAATCACAATCGTACAATCGCAATCGAACAATCGCAACCATACGATCACAATCATACAATCACAATCATACAATCACAATCATACAATCACAATCATACAATCACAATCATACAATCACAATAATAGAACCATAATTGTACAACCACAATCAAACGATCACAATCACACAATCACAATCATATAATCACAATCATACACTCGCAATCTTACAATCACAATCATACAATCAATATCATACAATCACAATCATACAATCACAATCATACAATCGCAATCAAACAATCACATTCAGACGATCGCAATCATACGATCACAATCATAAACTCACAATCATTCAATCACAATCATACAATCACAATCATACAATCACAATCATACAGTCAAAATCATACAATCGCAATCATACGATCACAATCATACGATGACTAACATACAATTACTACTATACAATCACAATCATACAAATACAATCATACAGTCACAATCATACTATAACAATCATACAATCAAAATCATACAATCACAATCATACAATCACAATCATACAATCACAATCATACAATCACAATCATACAGGCACAATCAAACAATCACTATCATACAATCACAATCATACAAAAACAATCATACAATCACAATCATACAATCACAATCGTACAATCGCAGTCGAACAGTGACAACCATACGATCACAATCATACAATCGCAATCATATAATCACAATCATACACTCGCAATCTTACAATCACAATCATACAATCAATATCATACAATCACAATCATACAATCACAATCATACAATCACAATCATACAATCGCAATCAAACAATCACAATCAGACGATCGCAATCATACGATCACAATCATAAACTCACAATCATTCAATCACAATCATACAATCACAATCATACAATCACAATCATACAATCACAATCATACAATCACAATCATACAATCACAATCATACAATCACAATCATACAATCAAAATCATACAATCGCAATAATACGATCACAATCATACGATGACAATCATACAATTACTACTATACAATCACAATCATACAAATACAATCATACAATCACAATCATACTATAACAATCATACAATCAAAATCATACAATCACAATCATACAATCACAATCATACACTCACAATCATTCAATCACAATCATACAATCACAATACTACAGTCGCCATTATCCAATCACAATCATACAATCACAATCATACAATCACAATCATACAATCACAATCATACAATCACAATCATACAATCACAATCATACAATCACAATCATACAATCACAATCATACAATCACAATACTACAGTCACCATTATACAATCACAATCATACAATCACAATCATATAATCACAATCATACAATCACAATGATACAATCACCATCATAGAATCACAATCATACAATCACAATCATACAATCACAATCATACAATCACTATCATACAATCACAATCATACAATCACAATCATACAATCACAATCATACAATCGCAATCAAACAATCACCATCAGACGATCGCAATCATACGATCACAATCATATACTCACAATCATTCAATCACAATCATACAATCACAATCATACAATCACAATCATACAATCACAATCATACAATCACAATCATACAATCACAATCATACAATCAAAATCATACAATCAAAATCATACAATCGCAATCATACGATCACCATCATACGATCACAATCATACAATCACAATCATACAATCACAATCATACAATCACAATCATACAATCACAATCATACGATCACAATCATACGATGACAATCATACAATTACTACTATACAATCATAATCATACAAAAACAATCATACAATCACAATCATACAATCACAATCATACAATCACAATAATACAATCACAATCATACAATCACAATCATACAATCACAATCATACAATCACAATCATACAATCACAATCATACAATCACAATCATACTATGACAATCATACAATCAAAATCATACAATTACAATCATACAATCACAATCATACTATCGCAATCATTCAATCACGATAATACAATCACAATCGTACAATCGCAATCGAACAATCACAACGATACGATCACAATCATACAATCACAATCATACAATCACAATCATACAATCACAATCATACAATCACAATCATACAATCACAATCATACAATCACAATCATACAATCGCAATCATACAATCACAATCATACAATCAAAATCATACAAACGCAATCATACGATCACAATCATACGATCACAATCATACAATCACAATCATACTATAACAATCATACAATCAATATCATACAATCACAATCATACAATCACAATCATACTATCACAATCATTCAATCACGATAATACAATCACAATCGTACAATCGCAATCGAACAATCGCAACCATACGATCACAATCATACAATCACAATCATACAATCACAATCATACAATCACAATCATACAATCACAATCATACAATCACAATAATAGAACCATAATTGTACAACCACAATCAAACGATCACAATCACACAATCACAATCATATAATCACAATCATACACTCGCAATCTTACAATCACAATCATACAATCAATATCATACAATCACAATCATACAATCACAATCATACAATCGCAATCAAACAATCACATTCAGACGATCGCAATCATACGATCACAATCATAAACTCACAATCATTCAATCACAATCATACAATCACAATCATACAATCACAATCATACAGTCAAAATCATACAATCGCAATCATACGATCACAATCATACGATGACTAACATACAATTACTACTATACAATCACAATCATACAAATACAATCATACAGTCACAATCATACTATAACAATCATACAATCAAAATCATACAATCACAATCATACAATCACAATCATACAATCACAATCATACAATCACAATCATACAGGCACAATCAAACAATCACTATCATACAATCACAATCATACAAAAACAATCATACAATCACAATCATACAATCACAATCGTACAATCGCAGTCGAACAATGACAACCATACGATCACAATCATACAATCGCAATCATATAATCACAATCATACACTCGCAATCTTACAATCACAATCATACAATCAATATCATACAATCACAATCATACAATCACAATCATACAATCACAATCATACAATCGCAATCAAACAATCACAATCAGACGATCGCAATCATACGATCACAATCATAAACTCACAATCGTTCAATCACAATCATACAATCACAATCATACAATCACAATCATACAATCACAATCATACAATCACAATCATACAATCACAATCATACAATCACAATCATACAATCAAAATCATACAATCGCAATAATACGATCACAATCATACGATGACAATCATACAATTACTACTATACAATCACAATCATACAAATACAATCATACAATCACAATCATACTATAACAATCATACAATCAAAATCATACAATCACAATCATACAATCACAATCATACACTCACAATCATTCAATCACAATCATACAATCACAATACTACAGTCGCCATTATCCAATCACAATCATACAATCACAATCATACAATCACAATCATACAATCACAATCATACAATCACAATCATACAATCACAATCATACAATCACAATCATACAATCACAATACTACAGTCACCATTATACAATCACAATCATACAATCACAATCATATAATCACAATCATACAATCACAATGATACAATCACCATCATAGAATCACAATCATACAATCACAATCATACAATCACAATCATACAATCACTATCATACAATCACAATCATACAATCACAATCATACAATCACAATCATACAATCGCAATCAAACAATCACCATCAGACGATCGCAATCATACGATCACAATCATATACTCACAATCATTCAATCACAATCATACAATCACAATCATACAATCACAATCATACAATCACAATCATACAATCACAATCATACAATCACAATCATACAATCAAAATCATACAATCAAAATCATACAATCGCAATCATACGATCACCATCATACGATCACAATCATACAATCACAATCATACAATCACAATCATACAATCAAAATCATACAATCGCAATCATACGATCACAATCATACGATGACAATCATACAATTACTACTATACAATCACAATCATACAAATACAATCATACAATCACAATCATACTATAACAATCATACAATCAAAATCATACAATCACAATCATACAATCACAATCATACACTCACAATCATTCAATCACAACCATACAATCACAATACTACAGTCGCTATTATCCAATCACAATCATACAATCACAATCATACAATCACAATCATACAATCACAATCATACAATCACAATCATACAATCACAATACTACAGTCACCATTATACAATCACAATCATACAATCACAATCATATAATCACAATCATACAATCACAATGATACAATCACCATCATGCAATCACAATCATACAATCACAATCATACAATCACAATCATACAATCACAATCATACAGGCACAATCAAACAATCACTATCATACAATCACAATCATACAAAAACAATCATACAATCACAATCATACAATCACAATCGTACAATCGCAGTCGAACAATGACAACCATACGATCACAATCATACAATCACAATCATATAATCACAATCATACACTCGCAATCTTACGATCACAATCATACAATCAATATCATACAATCACAATCATACAATCACAATCATACAATCACAATCATACAATCGCAATCAAACAATCACAATCAGACGATCGCAATCATACGATCACAATTATAAACTCACAATCATTCAATCACAATCATACAATCACAATCATACAATCACAATCATACAATCAAAATCATACAATCGCAATCATACGATCACAATCATACGATGACTAACATACAATTACTACTATACAATCACAATCATACAAATACAATCATACAGTCACAATCATACTATAACAATCATACAATCAAAATCACACAATCACAATCATACAATCACAATCATACAATCACAATCATAAAATCACAATCATACAATCACAATCATATAATCACAATCATACAATCACAATGATACAATCACAATCATACGATCGCAATCATACAATCACAATCATACACTCACAATCATTCAATCACAATCATACAATCACAATACTACAGTCGCCATCATACAATCACAATCATACAATCACAATCATACAATCACAATCATACAGGCACAATCAAACAATCACTATCATACAATCACAATCATACAAAAACAATCATACAATCACAATCATACAATCACAATCGTACAATCGCAGTCGAACAATGACAACCATACGATCACAATCATACAATCACAATCATATAATCACAATCATACACTCGCAATCTTACAATCACAATCATACAATCAATATCATACAATCACAATCATACAATCACAATCATACAATCACAATCATACAATCACAATCATACAATCACAATCATACAATCACAATCATACAATCGCAATCAAACAATCACAATCAGACGATCGCAATCATACGATCACAATCATAAACTCACAATCATTCAATCACAATCATACAATCACAATCATACAATCACAATCATACAATCACAATCATACAATCACAATCATACAATCACAATCATACAATCACAATCATACAATCACAATCATACAATCAAAATCATACAATCGCAATCATACGATCACAATCATACGATGACAATCATACAATTACTACTATACAATCACAATCATACAAATACAATCATACAATCACAATCATACTATAACAATCATACAATCAAAATCATACAATCACAATCATACAATCACAATCATACACTCACAATCATTCAATCACAATCATACAATCACAATACCACAGTCGCCATTATCCAATCACAATCATACAATCACAATCATACAATCACAATCATACAATCACAATCATACAATCACAATCATACAATCACAATCATACAATCACAATACTACAGTCACCATTATACAATCACAATCATACAATCACAATCATATAATCACAATCATACAATCACAATGATACAATCACCATCATACAATCACAATCATACAATCACAATCATACAATCACAATCATACAATCACAATCATACAATCACAATCATACAATCACAATCATACAATCACAATCATACAATCACAATCATACAATCACAATCATACAATCACAATCATACAATCACAATACTACAGTCGCCATTATACAATCACAATCATACAATGACAATCATATAATCACAATCATACAATCGCAATCATACAGTCACAATCATACAATCACAATCATACAATCACAATCATACAATCACAGTCATACAATCACAATCATACAATCACAATCATACAATCACAATCATACAATCACAATCATACACTCGCAATCTTACAATCACAATCATACAATCACAATCATACAATCACAATCATACAATCATAATCATACAATCACAATCATACAATCACTATCATACAATCACAATCATACAATCACAATCATACAATCACAATCATACAATCACAATCATACAATCACAATCATACAATCACAATCATACAATCACAATCATACAATCACAATCATACAATCGCAATCATACAATCACAATCATACAATCAAAATCATACAAACGCAATCATACGATCACAATCATACGATCACAATCATACAATCACAATCATACTATAACAATCATACAATCAATATCATACAATCACAATCATACAATCACAATCATACTATCACAATCATTCAATCACGATAATACAATCACAATCGTACAATCGCAATCGAACAATCGCAACCATACGATCACAATCATACAATCACAATCATACAATCACAATCATGCACTCGCAATCATACAATCACAATCATACTATCACAATCACACAATCACAATCATACAATCACAATCATACTATCACAATCATACAATCACAATCATACAATCACAATCATACAATCACAATAATAGAACCATAATTATACAACCACAATCAAACGATCACAATCGCACAATCACAATCATACAATCACAATCATACAATCACAATCATACAATCACAATCATACAATCACAATCATACAATCACAATCATACAATCACAATCATACAATCACAATCATACAATCACAATCATACAATCACAATCATACAATCACAATCATACAATCACAATCATACAATCACAATCATACAATCGCAATCATACAATCACAATCATACAATCAAAATCATACAAACGCAATCATACGATCACAATCATACGATCACAATCATACAATCACAATCATACTATAACAATCATACAATCAATATCATACAATCACAATCATACAATCACAATCATACTATCACAATCACTCAATCACGATAATACAATCACAATCGTACAATCGCAATCGAACAATCGCAACCATACGATCACAATCATACAATCACAATCATACAATCACAATCATGCACTCGCAATCATACAATCACAATCATACTATCACAATCACACAATCACAATCATACAATCACAATCATACTATCACAATCATACAATCACAATCATACAATCACAATCATACAATCACAATAATAGAACCATAATTATACAACCACAATCAAACGATCACAATCGCACAATCACAATCATACAATCACAATCATACAATCACAATCATACAATCACAATCATACAATCACAATCATACAATCACAATCATACAATCACAATCATACAATCACAATCATACAATCACAATCATACAATCACAATCATACAATCACAATCATACAATCACAATCATACAATCAAAATCATACAATCGCAATCATACGGTCACAGTCATACGATCACAATCATACAATCACAATCATACAATCACAATCATACAATCACAATCATACAATCACAATCATACAATCACAATCATACAATCACAATCATACAATCACAATCATACAATCACAATCGTACGATGACAATCATACAATTACTACTATACAATCATAATCATACAAAAACAGTCATACAATCACAATCATACAATCACAATCATACAATCACAATAATACAATCAAAATCATACAATCACAATCATACAATCACAATCATACAATCACAATACTACAGTCGCCATTATCCAATCACAATCATACAATCACAATCATACAATCACAATCATACAATCACAATCATACAATCACAATCATACAATCACAATCATACAATCACAATCATACAATCACAATCATACAATCACAATACTACAGTCACCATTATACAATCACAATCATACAATCACAATCATATAATCACAATCATACAATCACAATCATAGAACCATAATTATAAAACCACAATCAAACGATCACAATCATACAATCACAATCATACAATCACAATCATACAATCACAATCATACAATCACAATCATACAATCACAATCATACAATCACAATACTACAGTCGCCATTATACAATCACAATCATACAATGACAATCATATAGTCACAATCATACAATCACAATGATACAATCGCAATCATACAATCACAATCATACAAACACAATCATACAATCATAATCATACAATCACAATCATAAAAAAACAATCATACAATCACAATCATGCAATCACAATCATACAATCACAATCATACAATCACAATCATACAATTACAATCATACAATCACAATCATACAATCACAATCATACAATCACAATCATACAATCATAATCATATAATCACACTCATAAAATTGCAATCATACAATCGCAATCATACAATCACAATCATACCATCACAATCATACAGGCACAATCATACAATCACTATCATACAATCACAATCATACAAAAACAATCATACAATCACAATCATACAATCACAACCGTACAATCGCAGTCGAACAATGACAACCATACGATCACAATCATACAATCACAATCATATAATCACAATCATACACTCGCAGTCTTACAATCACAATCATACAATCACAATCATACAATCACAATCATACAATCACAATCATACAATCACAATCATACAATCACAATCATACAATCACAATCATACAATCACAATCATACAATCACAATCATACAATCACAATCATACAATCACAATCATTCAATCACAATCATTCAATCACAATCATACGATCGCAATCATACAATCACAATCATACACTCACAATCATTCAATCACATACATACAATCACAATCATACAATCACAATCATACAATCACAATCATACAATCACAATCATACAATCACAATCATACAATCACAATCATACAATCACAATAATAGAACCATAATTGTACAACCACAATCAAACGATCACAATCACACAATCACAATCATATAATCACAATCATACACTCGCAATCTTACAATCACAATCATACAATCAATATCATACAATCACAATCATACAATCACAATCATACAATCGCAATCAAACAATCACAATCAGACGATCGCAATCATACGATCACAATCATAAACTCACAATCATTCAATCACAATCATACAATCACAATCATACAATCACAATCATACAATCACAATCATACAATCAAAATCATACAATCGCAATCATACGATCACAATCATACGATGACTAACATACAATTACTACTATACAATCACAATCATACAAATACAATCATACAGTCACAATCATACTATAACAATCAAACAATCAAAATCATACAATCACAATCATACAATCACAATCATACAATCACAATCATACAATCAAAATCATACAATCGCAATCATACGGTCACAGTCATACACTCGCTATCTTACAATCGCAATCATACAATCACAATCATACAATCACAATCATACAATCACAATCATACCATCACAATCATACAGGCACAATCATACAATCACTATCATACAATCACAATCATACAAAAACAATCATACAATCACAATCATACAATCGCAATCAAACAATCACAATCAGACGATCGCAATCATACGATCACAATCACACAATCACAATCATACAATCACAATCATACAATCAAAATCACACAATCGGAATCATACGGTCACAATCATACGATCACAATCATACAATCACAATCGTACAATCACAATCATACAATCACAATCATACAATCACAATCATACAATCACAATCATACAATCACAATCATACAATCACAATCATACAATCACAATCATACAATCACAATCATACGATGACAATCATACAATTACTACTATACAATCATAATCATACAAAAACAATCATAAAATCACAATCATACAATCACAATCATACAATCACAATAATACAATCAAAATCATACAATCACAATCATACAATCACAATCATACTATGACAATCATCCAATTAAAATCATACAATCACAATTACACAATCACAATCATACTATCACAATCATTCAATCACGTTAATACAATCATAATCGTACAATCGCAATCGAACAATCACAACCATACGATCACAATCATACAATCACAATCATACAATCACAATCATGCACTCGCAATCATACAATCACAATCATACTATCCCAATCACACAATCACAATCATACAATCACAATCATACAATCACAATCATACAATCACAATCATACAATCACAATCATACAATCACAATCATACAATCACAATCATACAATCACAATCATACAATCACAATCATTCAATCACAATCATTCAATCACAATCATACGATCGCAATCATACAATCACAATCATACACTCACAATCATTCAATCACATACATACAATCACAATCATACAATCACAATCATACAATCACAATCATACAATCACAATCATACAATCACAATCATACAATCACAATAATAGAACCATAATTGTACAACCACAATCAAACGATCACAATCACACAATCACAATCATATAATCACAATCATACACTCGCAATCTTACAATCACAATCATACAATCAATATCATACAATCACAATCATACAATCACAATCATACAATCGCAATCAAACAATCACAATCAGACGATCGCAATCATACGATCACAATCATAAACTCACAATCATTCAATCACAATCATACAATCACAATCATACAATCACAATCATACAATCAAAATCATACAATCGCAATCATACGATCACAATCATACGATGACTAACATACAATTACTACTATACAATCACAATCATACAAATACAATCATACAGTCACAATCATACTATAACAATCATACAATCAAAATCATACAATCACAATCATACAATCACAATCATACAATCACAATCATACAATCACAATCATAAAATCACAATCATACAATCACAATCATATAATCACAATCATACAATCACAATGATACAATGACAATCATACGATCGCAATCATACAATCACAATCATACACTCACAATCATTCAATCACAATCATACAATCACAATACTACAGTCGCCATCATACAATCACAATCATACAATCACAATCATACAGTAACAATCATACTATGACAATCATACAATTACTACTATACAATCACAATCATACGATCGCAATCATACAATCACAACCATACACTCACAATCATTCAATCACAATCATACAATCACAATCATACAATCACAATCATACAATCACAATCATACAATCACAATCATACAATCACAATCATACAATCACAGTCATACAATCACAATCATACAATCATAATCATATAATCACACTCATAAAATTGCAATCATACAATCGCAATCATACAATCACAATCATACCATCACAATCATACAGGCACAATCATACAATCACTATCATACAATCACAATCATACAAAAACAATCATACAATCACAATCATACAATCACAACCGTACAATCGCAGTCGAACAATGACAACCATACGATCACAATCATACAATCACAATCATATAATCACAATCATACACTCGCAGTCTTACAATCACAATCATACAATCACAATCACACAATCACAATCATACAATCACAATCATACAATCACAATCATACAATCAAAATCACACAATCGGAATCATACGGTCACAATCATACGATCACAATCATACAATCACAATCGTACAATCACAATCATACAATCACAATCATACAATCACAATCATACAAAAACAATCATACAATCACAATCATACAATCACAATCATACAATCACAATCATACAATCACAGTCATACAATCACAATCATACAATCATAATCATATAATCACACTCATAAAATTGCAATCATACAATCGCAATCATACAATCACAATCATACCATCACAATCATACAGGCACAATCATACAATCACTATCATACAATCACAATCATACAAAAACAATCATACAATCACAATCATACACTCACAATCATTCAATCACAATCATACAATCACAATCATACAATCACAATCATACAATCACAATCATACAATCACAATCATACAATCGCAATCATACGATCACAATCATACGATCACAATCATACAATCACAATCATACTATGACAATCATACAATCAAAATCATACAATCACAATCATACAATCACAATCATACTATCACAATCATTCAATCACGATAATACAATCACAATCGTACAATCGCAATCGAACAATCGCAACCATACGATCACAATCATACAATCACAATCATACAATCACAATCATGCACTCGCAATCATACAATCACAATCATACTATCACAATCACACAATCACAATCATACAATCACAATCATACTATCACAATCATACAATCACAATCATACAATCACAATCATACAATCACAATAATAGAACCATAATTATACAACCACAATCAAACGATCACAATCACACAATCACAATCATACAATCACAATCATACAATCACAATCATACAATCACAATCATACAATCACAATCATACAATCACAATCATACAATCACAATCATACAATCACAATCATACAATCACAATCATACAATCACAATCATACAATCACAATCATACAATCACAATCATACAATCACAATCATACAATCAAAATCATACAATCGCAATCATACGGTCACAGTCATACACTCGCTATCTTACAATCACAATCATACAATCACAATCATACAATCACAATCATACAATCACAATCATACCATCACAATCATACAGGCACAATCATACAATCACTATCATACAATCACAATCATACAAAAACAATCATACAATCACAATCATACAATCGCAATCAAACAATCACAATCAGACGATCGCAATCATACGATCACAATCACACAATCACAATCATACAATCACAATCATACAATCACAATCATACAATCAAAATCACACAATCGGAATCATACGGTCACAATCATACGATCACAATCATACAATCACAATCGTACAATCACAATCATACATTCACAATCATACAATCACAATCATACAATCACAATCATACAATCACAATCATACAATCACAATCATACAATCACAATCATACGATGACAATCATACAATTACTACTATACAATCATAATCATACAAAAACAATCATAAAATCACAATCATACAATCACAATCATACAATCACAATAATACAATCAAAATCATACAATCACAATCATACAATCACAATCATACTATGACAATCATCCAATTAAAATCATACAATCACAATTACACAATCACAATCATACTATCACAATCATTCAATCACGTTAATACAATCATAATCGTACAATCGCAATCGAACAATCACAACCATACGATCACAATCATACAATCACAATCATACAATCACAATCATGCACTCGCAATCATACAATCACAATCATACTATCACAATCACACAATCACAATCATACAATCACAATCATACAATCACAATCATACAATCACAATCATACAATCACAATCACACAATCACAATCATACAATCACAATCATACAATCACAATCATACAATCACAATCAAAGAATCACAATCATTCAATCACAATCATACGATCGCAATCATACAATCACAATCATACACTCACAATCATTCAATCACATACATACAATCACAATCATACAATCACAATCATACAATCACAATCATACAATCACAATCATACAATCACAATCATACAATCACAATCATACAATCACAATCATACAATCACAATAATTGAACCATAATTATACAACCACAATCAAACGATCACAATCACACAATCACAATCATACAATCACAATCATACAATCACAATCATACAATCACAATCATACAATCACAATGATACAATCACCATCATACAATCACAATCATACAATCACAATCATACAATCACAATCATACAATCACAATCATACAGGCACAATCAAACAATCACTATCATACAATCACAATCATACAAAAACAATCATACAATCACAATCATACAATCACAATCGTACAATCGCAGTCGAACAATGACAACCATACGATCACAATCATACAATCACAATCATATAATCACAATCATACACTCGCAATCTTACAATCACAATCATACAATCAATATCATACAATCACAATCATACAATCACAATCATACAATCACAATCATACAATCGCAATCAAACAATCACAATCAGACGATCGCAATCATACGATCACAATCATAAACTCACAATCATTCAATCACAATCATACAATCACAATCATACAATCACAATCATACAATCACAATCATACAATCACAATCATACAATCACAATCATACAATCAAAATCATACAATCGCAATCATACGATCACAATCATACGATGACAATCATACAATTACTACTATACAATCACAATCATACAAATACAATCATACAATCACAATCATACTATAACAATCATACAATCAAAATCATACAATCACAATCATACAATCACAATAATACACTCACAATCATTCAATCACAATCATACAATCACAATACTACAGTCGCCATTATCCAATCACAATCATACAATCACAATCATACAATCACAATCATACAATCACAATCATACAATCACAATCATACAATCACAATACTACAGTCACCATTATACAATCACAATCATACAATCACAATCATATAATCACAATCATACAATCACAATGATACAATCACCATCATAGAATCACAATCATACAATCACAATCATACAATCACAATCATACAATCACTATCATACAATCACAATCATACAATCACAATCATACAATCACAATCATACAATCGCAATCAAACAATCACCATCAGACGATCGCAATCATACGATCACAATCATATACTCACAATCATTCAATCACAATCATACAATCACAATCATACAATCACAATCATACAATCACAATCATACAATCACAATCATACAATCACAATCATACAATCGCAATCATACGATCACAATCATACGATGACAATCATACAATTACTACTATACAATCACAATCATACAAATACAATCATACAATCACAATCATACTATAACAATCATACAATCAAAATCATACAATCACAATCATACAATCACAATAATACACTCACAATCATTCAATCACAATCATACAATCACAATACTACAGTCGCCATTATCCAATCACAATCATACAATCACAATCATACAATCACAATCATACAATCACAATCATACAATCACAATCATACAATCACAATACTACAGTCACCATTATACAATCACAATCATACAATCACAATCATATAATCACAATCATACAATCACAATGATACAATCACCATCATAGAATCACAATCATACAATCACAATCATACAATCACAATCATACAATCACTATCATACAATCACAATCATACAATCACAATCATACAATCACAATCATACAATCGCAATCAAACAATCACCATCAGACGATCGCAATCATACGATCACAATCATATACTCACAATCATTCAATCACAATCATACAATCACAATCATACAATCACAATCATACAATCACAATCATACAATCACAATCATACAATCACAATCATACAATCAAAATCATACAATCAAAATCATACAATCGCAATCATACGATCACCATCATACGATCACAATCATACAATCACAATCATACAATCACAATCATACAATCACAATCATACAATCACAATCATACGATCACAATCATACGATGACAATCATACAATTACTACTATACAATCATAATCATACAAAAACAATCATACAATCACAATCATACAATCACAATCATACAATCACAATCATACAATCACAATAATACAATCACAATCATACAATCACAATCATACAATCACAATCATACAATCACAATCATACAATCACAATCATACAATCACAATCATACTATGACAATCATACAATCAAAATCATACAATTACAATCATACAATCACAATCATACTATCGCAATCATTCAATCACGATAATACAATCACAATCGTACAATCGCAATCGAACAATCACAACGATACGATCACAATCATACAATCACAATCATACAATCACAATCATACAATCACAATCATACAATCACAATCATACAATCACAATCATACAATCACAATCATACTATCACAATCACACAATCACAATCATACAATCACAATCATACAATCACAATCATACAATCACAATCATACAATCACAATCATACAATCACAATCATACAATCACAATCATACAATCACAATCATACAATCACAATCATTCAATCACAATCATTCAATCACAATCATACGATCGCAATCATACAATCACAATCATACACTCACAATCATTCAATCACATACATACAATCACAATCATACAATCACAATCATACAATCACAATCATACAATCACAATCATACAATCACAATCATACAATCACAATAATAGAACCATAATTGTACAACCACAATCAAACGATCACAATCACACAATCACAATCATATAATCACAATCATACACTCGCAATCTTACAATCACAATCATACAATCAATATCATACAATCACAATCATACAATCACAATCATACAATCGCAATCAAACAATCACATTCAGACGATCGCAATCATACGATCACAATCATAAACTCACAATCATTCAATCACAATCATACAATCACAATCATACAATCACAATCATACAGTCAAAATCATACAATCGCAATCATACGATCACAATCATACGATGACTAACATACAATTACTACTATACAATCACAATCATACAAATACAATCATACAGTCACAATCATACTATAACAATCATACAATCAAAATCATACAATCACAATCATACAATCACAATCATACAATCACAATCATACAATCAAAATCATACAATCGCAATCATACGGTCACAGTCATACACTCGCTATCTTGCAATCACAATCATACAATCACAATCATACAATCACAATCATACAATCACAATCATACCATCACAATCATACAGGCACAATCATACAATCACTATCATACAATCACAATCATACAAAAACAATCATACAATCACAATCATACAATCGCAATCAAACAATCACAATCAGACGATCGCAATCATACGATCACAATCACACAATCACAATCATACAATCACAATCATACAATCAAAATAACACAATCGGAATCATACGGTCACAATCATACGATCACAATCATACAATCACAATCGTACAATCACAATCATACAATCACAATCATACAATCACAATCATACAATCACAATCATACAATCACAATCATACAATCACAATCATACAATCACAATCATACGATGACAATCATACAATTACTACTATACAATCATAATCATAAAAAAACAATCATAAAATCACAATCATACAATCACAATCATACAATCACAATAATACAATCAAAATCATACAATCACAATCATACAATCACAATCATACTATGACAATCATCCAATTAAAATCATACAATCACAATTACACAATCACAATCATACTATCACAATCATTCAATCACGTTAATACAATCATAATCGTACAATCGCAATCGAACAATCACAACCATACGATCACAATCATACAATCACAATCATGCACTCGCAATCATACAATCACAATCATACTATCACAATCACACAATCACAATCATACAATCACAATCATACAATCACAACCATACAATCACAATCATACAATCACAATCATACAATCACAATCATACAATCACAATCATACAATCACAATCATACAATCACAATCATACAGGCACAATCAAACAATCACTATCATACAATCACAATCATACAAAAACAATCATACAATCACAATCATACAATCACAATCGTACAATCGCAGTCGAACAATGACAACCATACGATCACAATCATACAATCGCAATCATATAATCACAATCATACACTCGCAATCTTACAATCACAATCATACAATCAATATCATACAATCACAATCATACAATCACAATCATACAATCACAATCATACAATCGCAATCAAACAATCACAATCAGACGATCGCAATCATACGATCACAATCATAAACTCACAATCATTCAATCACAATCATACAATCACAATCATACAATCACAATCATACAATCACAATCATACAATCACAATCATACAATCACAATCATACAATCACAATCATACAATCAAAATCATACAATCGCAATAATACGATCACAATCATACGATGACAATCATACAATTACTACTATACAATCACAATCATACAAATACAATCATACAATCACAATCATACTATAACAATCATACAATCAAAATCATACAATCACAATCATACAATCACAATCATACACTCACAATCATTCAATCACAATCATACAATCACAATACTACAGTCGCCATTATCCAATCACAATCATACAATCACAATCATACAATCACAATCATACAATCACAATCATACAATCACAATCATACAATCACAATCATACAATCACAATCATACAATCACAATACTACAGTCACCATTATACAATCACAATCATACAATCACAATCATATAATCACAATCATACAATCACAATGATACAATCACCATCATAGAATCACAATCATACAATCACAATCATACAATCACAATCATACAATCACTATCATACAATCACAATCATACAATCACAATCATACAATCACAATCATACAATCGCAATCAAACAATCACCATCAGACGATCGCAATCATACGATCACAATCATATACTCACAATCATTCAATCACAATCATACAATCACAATCATACAATCACAATCATACAATCACAATCATACAATCACAATCATACAATCACAATCATACAATCAAAATCATACAATCAAAATCATACAATCGCAATCATACGATCACCATCATACGATCACAATCATACAATCACAATCATACAATCACAATCATACAATCACAATCATACAATCACAATCATACGATCACAATCATACGATGACAATCATACAATTACTACTATACAATCATAATCATACAAAAACAATCATACAATCACAATCATACAATCACAATCATACAATCACAATAATACAATCACAATCATACAATCACAATCATACAATCACAATCATACAATCACAATCATACAATCACAATCATACAATCACAATCATACTATGACAATCATACAATCAAAATCATACAATTACAATCATACAATCACAATCATACTATCGCAATCATTCAATCACGATAATACAATCACAATCGTACAATCGCAATCGAACAATCACAACGATACGATCACAATCATACAATCACAATCATACAATCACAATCATACAATCACAATCATACAATCACAATCATACAATCACAATCATACAATCACAATCATGAAATCACAATCATACAATCACAATCATACAGTCACAATCATACAATCACAATCATACAATCACAATCATACAATCACAATACTACTGTCGCCATTACACAATCACAATCATACAATGACAATCATATAATCACAATCATACAATCGCAATCATACAGTCAGAATCATACAATCACAATCATACAATCACAATCATACAATCACAGTCATACAATCACAGTCATACAATCACAATCATACAATCACAATCATACAATCACAATCATACAATCACAATCATACACTCGCAATCTTACAATCACAATCATACAATCACAATCATACAATCATAATCATACAATCACAATCATACAATCACTATCATACAATCACAATCATACAATCACAATCATACAATCACAATCATACAATCACAATCATACAATCACAATCATACAATCACAATCATACAATCACAATCATACAATCACAATCATACAATCACAATCATACAATCGCAATCATACAATCACAATCATACAATCAAAATCATACAAACGCAATCATACGATCACAATCATACGATCACAATCATACAATCACAATCATACTATAACAATCATACAATCAATATCATACAATCACAATCATACAATCACAATCATACTATCACAATCATTCAATCACGATAATACAATCACAATCGTACAATCGCAATCGAACAATCGCAACCATACGATCACAATCATACAATCACAATCATACAATCACAATCATACAATCACAATCATACAATCACAATCATACAATCACAATAATAGAACCATAATTGTACAACCACAATCAAACGATCACAATCACACAATCACAATCATATAATCACAATCATACACTCGCAATCTTACAATCACAATCATACAATCAATATCATACAATCACAATCATACAATCACAATCATACAATCGCAATCAAACAATCACATTCAGACGATCGCAATCATACGATCACAATCATAAACTCACAATCATTCAATCACAATCATACAATCACAATCATACAATCACAATCATACAGTCAAAATCATACAATCGCAATCATACGATCACAATCATACGATGACTAACATACAATTACTACTATACAATCACAATCATACAAATACAATCATACAGTCACAATCATACTATAACAATCATACAATCAAAATCATACAATCACAATCATACAATCACAATCATACAATCACAATCATACAATCACAATCATACAGGCACAATCAAACAATCACTATCATACAATCACAATCATACAAAAACAATCATACAATCACAATCATACAATCACAATCGTACAATCGCAGTCGAACAGTGACAACCATACGATCACAATCATACAATCGCAATCATATAATCACAATCATACACTCGCAATCTTACAATCACAATCATACAATCAATATCATACAATCACAATCATACAATCACAATCATACAATCACAATCATACAATCGCAATCAAACAATCACAATCAGACGATCGCAATCATACGATCACAATCATAAACTCACAATCATTCAATCACAATCATACAATCACAATCATACAATCACAATCATACAATCACAATCATACAATCACAATCATACAATCACAATCATACAATCACAATCATACAATCAAAATCATACAATCGCAATAATACGATCACAATCATACGATGACAATCATACAATTACTACTATACAATCACAATCATACAAATACAATCATACAATCACAATCATACTATAACAATCATACAATCAAAATCATACAATCACAATCATACAATCACAATCATACACTCACAATCATTCAATCACAATCATACAATCACAATACTACAGTCGCCATTATCCAATCACAATCATACAATCACAATCATACAATCACAATCATACAATCACAATCATACAATCACAATCATACAATCACAATCATACAATCACAATCATACAATCACAATACTACAGTCACCATTATACAATCACAATCATACAATCACAATCATATAATCACAATCATACAATCACAATGATACAATCACCATCATAGAATCACAATCATACAATCACAATCATACAATCACAATCATACAATCACTATCATACAATCACAATCATACAATCACAATCATACAATCACAATCATACAATCGCAATCAAACAATCACCATCAGACGATCGCAATCATACGATCACAATCATATACTCACAATCATTCAATCACAATCATACAATCACAATCATACAATCACAATCATACAATCACAATCATACAATCACAATCATACAATCACAATCATACAATCAAAATCATACAATCAAAATCATACAATCGCAATCATACGATCACCATCATACGATCACAATCATACAATCACAATCATACAATCACAATCATACAATCACAATCATACAATCACAATCATACGATCACAATCATACGATGACAATCATACAATTACTACTATACAATCATAATCATACAAAAACAATCATACAATCACAATCATACAATCACAATCATACAATCACAATAATACAATCACAATCATACAATCACAATCATACAATCACAATCATACAATCACAATCATACAATCACAATCATACAATCACAATCATACTATGACAATCATACAATCAAAATCATACAATTACAATCATACAATCACAATCATACTATCGCAATCATTCAATCACGATAATACAATCACAATCGTACAATCGCAATCGAACAATCACAACGATACGATCACAATCATACAATCACAATCATACAATCACAATCATACAATCACAATCATACAATCACAATCATACAATCACAATCATACAATCACAATCATACAATCGCAATCATACAATCACAATCATACAATCAAAATCATACAAACGCAATCATACGATCACAATCATACGATCACAATCATACAATCACAATCATACTATAACAATCATACAATCAATATCATACAATCACAATCATACAATCACAATCATACTATCACAATCATTCAATCACGATAATACAATCACAATCGTACAATCGCAATCGAACAATCGCAACCATACGATCACAATCATACAATCACAATCATACAATCACAATCATACAATCACAATCATACAATCACAATCATACAATCACAATAATAGAACCATAATTGTACAACCACAATCAAACGATCACAATCACACAATCACAATCATATAATCACAATCATACACTCGCAATCTTACAATCACAATCATACAATCAATATCATACAATCACAATCATACAATCACAATCATACAATCGCAATCAAACAATCACATTCAGACGATCGCAATCATACGATCACAATCATAAACTCACAATCATTCAATCACAATCATACAATCACAATCATACAATCACAATCATACAGTCAAAATCATACAATCGCAATCATACGATCACAATCATACGATGACTAACATACAATTACTACTATACAATCACAATCATACAAATACAATCATACAGTCACAATCATACTATAACAATCATACAATCAAAATCATACAATCACAATCATACAATCACAATCATACAATCACAATCATACAATCACAATCATACAGGCACAATCAAACAATCACTATCATACAATCACAATCATACAAAAACAATCATACAATCACAATCATACAATCACAATCGTACAATCGCAGTCGAACAATGACAACCATACGATCACAATCATACAATCGCAATCATATAATCACAATCATACACTCGCAATCTTACAATCACAATCATACAATCAATATCATACAATCACAATCATACAATCACAATCATACAATCACAATCATACAATCGCAATCAAACAATCACAATCAGACGATCGCAATCATACGATCACAATCATAAACTCACAATCGTTCAATCACAATCATACAATCACAATCATACAATCACAATCATACAATCACAATCATACAATCACAATCATACAATCACAATCATACAATCACAATCATACAATCAAAATCATACAATCGCAATAATACGATCACAATCATACGATGACAATCATACAATTACTACTATACAATCACAATCATACAAATACAATCATACAATCACAATCATACTATAACAATCATACAATCAAAATCATACAATCACAATCATACAATCACAATCATACACTCACAATCATTCAATCACAATCATACAATCACAATACTACAGTCGCCATTATCCAATCACAATCATACAATCACAATCATACAATCACAATCATACAATCACAATCATACAATCACAATCATACAATCACAATCATACAATCACAATCATACAATCACAATACTACAGTCACCATTATACAATCACAATCATACAATCACAATCATATAATCACAATCATACAATCACAATGATACAATCACCATCATAGAATCACAATCATACAATCACAATCATACAATCACAATCATACAATCACTATCATACAATCACAATCATACAATCACAATCATACAATCACAATCATACAATCGCAATCAAACAATCACCATCAGACGATCGCAATCATACGATCACAATCATATACTCACAATCATTCAATCACAATCATACAATCACAATCATACAATCACAATCATACAATCACAATCATACAATCACAATCATACAATCACAATCATACAATCAAAATCATACAATCAAAATCATACAATCGCAATCATACGATCACCATCATACGATCACAATCATACAATCACAATCATACAATCACAATCATACAATCACAATCATACAATCACAATCATACGATCACAATCATACGATGACAATCATACAATTACTACTATACAATCATAATCATACAAAAACAATCATACAATCACAATCATACAATCACAATCATACAATCACAATAATACAATCACAATCATACAATCACAATCATACAATCACAATCATACAATCACAATCATACAATCACAATCATACAATCACAATCATACTATGACAATCATACAATCAAAATCATACAATTACAATCATACAATCACAATCATACTATCGCAATCATTCAATCACGATAATACAATCACAATCGTACAATCGCAATCGAACAATCACAACGATACGATCACAATCATACAATCACAATCATACAATCACAATCATACAATCACAATCATACAATCACAATCATACAATCACAATCATACAATCACAATCATGAAATCACAATCATACAATCACAATCATACAGTCACAATCATACAATCACAATCATACAATCACAATCATACAATCACAATACTACTGTCGCCATTACACAATCACAATCATACAATGACAATCATATAATCACAATCATACAATCGCAATCATACAGTCAGAATCATACAATCACAATCATACAATCACAATCATACAATCACAGTCATACAATCACAGTCATACAATCACAATCATACAATCACAATCATACAATCACAATCATACAATCACAATCATACACTCGCAATCTTACAATCACAATCATACAATCACAATCATACAATCATAATCATACAATCACAATCATACAATCACTATCATACAATCACAATCATACAATCACAATCATACAATCACAATCATACAATCACAATCATACAATCACAATCATACAATCACAATCATACAATCACAATCATACAATCACAATCATACAATCACAATCATACAATCGCAATCATACAATCACAATCATACAATCAAAATCATACAAACGCAATCATACGATCACAATCATACGATCACAATCATACAATCACAATCATACTATAACAATCATACAATCAATATCATACAATCACAATCATACAATCACAATCATACTATCACAATCATTCAATCACGATAATACAATCACAATCGTACAATCGCAATCGAACAATCGCAACCATACGATCACAATCATACAATCACAATCATACAATCACAATCATACAATCACAATCATACAATCACAATCATACAATCACAATCATACAATCACAATCATACAATCACAATCATACAATCACAATCATACAATCACAATCATACAATCACAATCATACAATCAAAATCATACAATCGCAATCATACGGTCACAGTCATACGATCACAATCATACAATCACAATCATACAATCACAATCATACAATCACAATCATACAATCACAATCATACAATCACAATCATACAATCACAATCATACAATCACAATCATACAATCACAATCATACGATGACAATCATACAATTACTACTATACAATCATAATCATACAAAAACAGTCATACAATCACAATCATACAATCACAATCATACAATCACAATAATACAATCAAAATCATACAATCACAATCATACAATCACAATCATGCACTCGCAATCATACAATCACAATCATACTATCACAATCACACAATCACAATCATACAATCACAATCATACTGTCACAATCATACAATCACAATCATACAATCACAATCATACAATCACAATAATAGAACCATAATTATACAACCACAATCAAACGATCACAATCGCACAATCACAATCATACAATCACAATCATACAATCACAATCATACAATCACAATACTACAGTCACCATTATACAATCACAATCATACAATCACAATCATATAATCACAATCATACAATCACAATCATAGAACCATAATTATAAAACCACAATCAAACGATCACAATCATACAATCACAATCATACAATCACAATCATACAATCACAATCATACAATCACAATCATACAATCACAATCATACAATCACAATACTACAGTCGCCATTATACAATCACAATCATACAATGACAATCATATAGTCACAATCATACAATCACAATGATACAATCACAATCATACAATCACAATCATACAAACACAATCATACAATCATAATCATACAATCACAATCATAAAAAAACAATCATACAATCACAATCATGCAATCACAATCATACAATCACAATCATACAATCACAATCATACAATTACAATCATACAATCACAATCATACAACCGCAATCATACAATCACAATCATACAATCACAATCATACAATCACAATACTACACTCGCCATTATCCAATCACAATCATACAATCACAATCATACAATCAAAATCACACAATCGGAATCATACGGTCACAATCATACGATCACAATCATACAATCACAATCGTACAATCACAATCATACAATCACAATCATACAATCACAATCATACAAAAACAATCATACAATCACAATCATACAATCACAATCATACAATCACAATCATACAATCACAGTCATACAATCACAATCATACAATCATAATCATATAATCACACTCATAAAATTGCAATCATACAATCGCAATCATACAATCACAATCATACCATCACAATCATACAGGCACAATCATACAATCACTATCATACAATCACAATCATACAAAAACAATCATACAATCACAATCATACAATCACAACCGTACAATCGCAGTCGAACAATGACAACCATACGATCACAATCATACAATCACAATCATATAATCACAATCATACACTCGCAGTCTTACAATCACAATCATACAATCACAATCATACAATCACAATCATAAAATCACAGTCATATAATCACAATCATACAATCACAATGATACAATCACAATCATACGATCGCAATCATACAATCACAATCATACACTCACAATCATTCAATCACAATCATACAATCACAATCATACAATCACAATCATACAATCACAATCATACAATCACAATCATACAATCGCAATCATACGATCACAATCATACGATCACAATCATACAATCACAATCATACTATGACAATCATACAATCAAAATCATACAATCACAATCATACAATCACAATCATACTATCACAATCATTCAATCACGATAATACAATCACAATCGTACAATCGCAATCGAACAATCGCAACCATACGATCACAATCATACAATCACAATCATACAATCACAATCATGCACTCGCAATCATACAATCACAATCATACTATCACAATCACACAATCACAATCATACAATCACAATCATACTATCACAATCATACAATCACAATCATACAATCACAATCATACAATCACAATAATAGAACCATAATTATACAACCACAATCAAACGATCACAATCACACAATCACAATCATACAATCACAATCATACAATCACAATCATACAATCACAATCATACAATCACAATCATACAATCACAATCATACAATCACAATCATACAATCACAATCATACAATCACAATCATACAATCACAATCATACAATCACAATCATACAATCACAATCATACAATCACAATCATACAATCACAATCATACAATCAAAATCATACAATCGCAATCATACGGTCACAGTCATACACTCGCTATCTTACAATCACAATCATACAATCACAATCATACAATCACAATCATACAATCACAATCATACCATCACAATCATACAGGCACAATCATACAATCACTATCATACAATCACAATCATACAAAAACAATCATACAATCACAATCATACAATCGCAATCAAACAATCACAATCAGACGATCGCAATCATACGATCACAATCACACAATCACAATCATACAATCACAATCATACAATCACAATCATACAATCAAAATCACACAATCGGAATCATACGGTCACAATCATACGATCACAATCATACAATCACAATCGTACAATCACAATCATACATTCACAATCATACAATCACAATCATACAATCACAATCATACAATCACAATCATACAATCACAATCATACAATCACAATCATACAATCACAATCATACGATGACAATCATACAATTACTACTATACAATCATAATCATACAAAAACAATCATAAAATCACAATCATACAATCACAATCATACAATCACAATAATACAATCAAAATCATACAATCACAATCATACAATCACAATCATACTATGACAATCATCCAATTAAAATCATACAATCACAATTACACAATCACAATCATACTATCACAATCATTCAATCACGTTAATACAATCATAATCGTACAATCGCAATCGAACAATCACAACCATACGATCACAATCATACAATCACAATCATACAATCACAATCATGCACTCGCAATCATACAATCACAATCATACTATCACAATCACACAATCACAATCATACAATCACAATCATACAATCACAATCATACAATCACAATCATACAATCACAATCACACAATCACAATCATACAATCACAATCATACAATCACAATCATACAATCACAATCAAAGAATCACAATCATTCAATCACAATCATACGATCGCAATCATACAATCACAATCATACACTCACAATCATTCAATCACATACATACAATCACAATCATACAATCACAATCATACAATCACAATCATACAATCACAATCATACAATCACAATCATACAATCACAATCATACAATCACAATAATAGAACCATAATTATACAACCACAATCAAACGATCACAATCACACAATCACAATCATACAATCACAATCATACAATCACAATCATACAATCACAATCATACAATCACAATGATACAATCACCATCATACAATCACAATCATACAATCACAATCATACAATCACAATCATACAATCACAATCATACAGGCACAATCAAACAATCACTATCATACAATCACAATCATACAAAAACAATCATACAATCACAATCATACAATCACAATCGTACAATCGCAGTCGAACAATGACAACCATACGATCACAATCATACAATCACAATCATATAATCACAATCATACACTCGCAATCTTACAATCACAATCATACAATCAATATCATACAATCACAATCATACAATCACAATCATACAATCACAATCATACAATCGCAATCAAACAATCACAATCAGACGATCGCAATCATACGATCACAATCATAAACTCACAATCATTCAATCACAATCATACAATCACAATCATACAATCACAATCATACAATCACAATCATACAATCACAATCATACAATCACAATCATACAATCACAATCATACAATCACAATCATACAATCAAAATCATACAATCGCAATCATACGATCACAATCATACGATGACAATCATACAATTACTACTATACAATCACAATCATACAAATACAATCATACAATCACAATCATACTATAACAATCATACAATCAAAATCATACAATCACAATCATACAATCACAATAATACACTCACAATCAGTCAATCACAATCATACAATCACAATACTACAGTCGCCATTATCCAATCACAATCATACAATCACAATCATACAATCACAATCATACAATCACAATCATACAATCACAATCATACAATCACAATACTACAGTCACCATTATACAATCACAATCATACAATCACAATCATATAATCACAATCATACAATCACAATGATACAATCACCATCATAGAATCACAATCATACAATCACAATCATACAATCACAATCATACAATCACTATCATACAATCACAATCATACAATCACAATCATACAATCACAATCATACAATCGCAATCAAACAATCACCATCAGACGATCGCAATCATACGATCACAATCATATACTCACAATCATTCAATCACAATCATACAATCACAATCATACAATCACAATCATACAATCACAATCATACAATCACAATCATACAATCACAATCATACAATCAAAATCATACAATCAAAATCATACAATCGCAATCATACGATCACCATCATACGATCACAATCATACAATCACAATCATACAATCACAGTCATACAATCACAATCATACAATCACAATCATACGATCACAATCATACGATGACAATCATACAATTACTACTATACAATCATAATCATACAAAAACAATCATACAATCACAATCATACAATCACAATCATACAATCACAATAATACAATCACAATCATACAATCACAATCATACAATCACAATCATACAATCACAATCATACAATCACAATCATACAAGCACAATCATACTATGACAATCATACAATCAAAATCATACAATTACAATCATACAATCACAATCATACTATCGCAATCATTCAATCACGATAATACAATCACAATCGTACAATCGCAATCGAACAATCACAACGATACGATCACAATCATACAATCACAATCATACAATCACAATCATACAATCACAATCATACAATCACAATCATACAATCACAATCATACAATCACAATCATACTATCACAATCACACAATCACAATCATACAATCACAATCATACAATCACAATCATACAATCACAATCATACAATCACAATCATACAATCACAATCATACAATCACAATCATACAATCACAATCATACAATCACAATCATTCAATCACAATCATTCAATCACAATCATACGATCGCAATCATACAATCACAATCATACACTCACAATCATTCAATCACATACATACAATCACAATCATACAATCACAATCATACAATCACAATCATACAATCACAATCATACAATCACAATCATACAATCACAATCATACAATCACAATCATACAATCACAATCATACAATCACAATAATAGAACCATAATTGTACAACCACAATCAAACGATCACAATCACACAATCACAATCATATAATCACAATCATACACTCGCAATCTTACAATCACAATCATACAATCAATATCATACAATCACAATCATACAATCACAATCATACAATCACAATCATACAATCGCAATCAAACAATCACAATCAGACGATCGCAATCATACGATCACAATCACACAATCACAATCATACAATCACAATCATACAATCACAATCATACAATCAAAATCACACAATCGGAATCATACGGTCACAATCATACGATCACAATCATACAATCACAATCGTACAATCACAATCATACATTCACAATCATACAATCACAATCATACAATCACAATCATACAATCACAATCATACAATCACAATCATACAATCACAATCATACGATGACAATCATACAATTACTACTATACAATCATAATCATACAAAAACAATCATAAAATCACAATCATACAATCACAATCATACAATCACAATAATACAATCAAAATCATACAATCACAATCATACAATCACAATCATACTATGACAATCATCCAATTAAAATCATACAATCACAATTACACAATCACAATCATACTATCACAATCATTCAATCACGTTAATACAATCATAATCGTACAATCGCAATCGAACAATCACAACCATACGATCACAATCATACAATCACAATCATACAATCACAATCATGCACTCGCAATCATACAATCACAATCATACTATCACAATCACACAATCACAATCATACAATCACAATCATACAATCACAATCATACAATCACAATCATACAATCACAATCACACAATCACAATCATACAATCACAATCATACAATCACAATCATACAATCACAATCAAAGAATCACAATCATTCAATCACAATCATACGATCGCAATCATACAATCACAATCATACACTCACAATCATTCAATCACATACATACAATCACAATCATACAATCACAATCATACAATCACAATCATACAATCACAATCATACAATCACAATCATACAATCACAATCATACAATCACAATCATACAATCACAATAATAGAACCATAATTATACAACCACAATCAAACGATCACAATCACACAATCACAATCATACAATCACAATCATACAATCACAATCATACAATCACAATCATACAATCACAATGATACAATCACCATCATACAATCACAATCATACAATCACAATCATACAATCACAATCATACAATCACAATCATACAGGCACAATCAAACAATCACTATCATACAATCACAATCATACAAAAACAATCATACAATCACAATCATACAATCACAATCGTACAATCGCAGTCGAACAATGACAACCATACGATCACAATCATACAATCACAATCATATAATCACAATCATACACTCGCAATCTTACAATCACAATCATACAATCAATATCATACAATCACAATCATACAATCACAATCATACAATCACAATCATACAATCGCAATCAAACAATCACAATCAGACGATCGCAATCATACGATCACAATCATAAACTCACAATCATTCAATCACAATCATACAATCACAATCATACAATCACAATCATACAATCACAATCATACAATCGCAATCAAACAATCACCATCAGACGATCGCAATCATACGATCACAATCATATACTCACAATCATTCAATCACAATCATACAATCACAATCATACAATCACAATCATACAATCACAATCATACAATCACAATCATACAATCACAATCATACAATCAAAATCATACAATCAAAATCATACAATCGCAATCATACGATCACCATCATACGATCACAATCATACAATCACAATCATACAATCACAATCATACAATCACAATCATACAATCACAATCATACGATCACAATCATACGATGACAATCATACAATTACTACTATACAATCATAATCATACAAAAACAATCATACAATCACAATCATACAATCACAATCATACAATCACAATCATACAATCACAATAATACAATCACAATCATACAATCACAATCATACAATCACAATCATACAATCACAATCATACAATCACAATCATACAATCACAATCATACAATCACAATCATACTATGACAATCATACAATCAAAATCATACAATTACAATCATACAATCACAATCATACTATCGCAATCATTCAATCACGATAATACAATCACAATCGTACAATCGCAATCGAACAATCACAACGATACGATCACAATCATACAATCACAATCATACAATCACAATCATACAATCACAATCATACAATCACAATCATACAATCACAATCATACAATCACAATCATACTATCACAATCACACAATCACAATCATACAATCACAATCATACAATCACAATCATACAATCACAATCATACAATCACAATCATACAATCACAATCATACAATCACAATCATACAATCACAATCATACAATCACAATCATTCAATCACAATCATTCAATCAAAATCATACGATCGCAATCATACAATCACAATCATACACTCACAATCATTCAATCACATACATACAATCACAATCATACAATCACAATCATACAATCACAATCATACAATCACAATCATACAATCACAATCATACAATCACAATAATAGAACCATAATTGTACAACCACAATCAAACGATCACAATCACACAATCACAATCATATAATCACAATCATACACTCGCAATCTTACAATCACAATCATACAATCAATATCATACAATCACAATCATACAATCACAATCATACAATCGCAATCAAACAATCACATTCAGACGATCGCAATCATACGATCACAATCATAAACTCACAATCATTCAATCACAATCATACAATCACAATCATACAATCACAATCATACAGTCAAAATCATACAATCGCAATCATACGATCACAATCATACGATGACTAACATACAATTACTACTATACAATCACAATCATACAAATACAATCATACAGTCACAATCATACTATAACAATCATACAATCAAAATCATACAATCACAATCATACAATCACAATCATACAATCACAATCATACAATCACAATCATACAATCAAAATCATACAATCGCAATCATACGGTCACAGTCATACACTCGCTATCTTGCAATCACAATCATACAATCACAATCATACAATCACAATCATACAATCACAATCATACCATCACAATCATACAGGCACAATCATACAATCACTATCATACAATCACAATCATACAAAAACAATCATACAATCACAATCATACAATCGCAATCAAACAATCACAATCAGACGATCGCAATCATACGATCACAATCACACAATCACAATCATACAATCACAATCATACAATCAAAATCACACAATCGGAATCATACGGTCACAATCATACGATCACAATCATACAATCACAATCGTACAATCACAATCATACAATCACAATCATACAATCACAATCATACAATCACAATCATACAATCACAATCATACAATCACAATCATACAATCACAATCATACGATGACAATCATACAATTACTACTATACAATCATAATCATAAAAAAACAATCATAAAATCACAATCATACAATCACAATCATACAATCACAATAATACAATCAAAATCATACAATCACAATCATACAATCACAATCATACTATGACAATCATCCAATTAAAATCATACAATCACAATTACACAATCACAATCATACTATCACAATCATTCAATCACGTTAATACAATCATAATCGTACAATCGCAATCGAACAATCACAACCATACGATCACAATCATACAATCACAATCATGCACTCGCAATCATACAATCACAATCATACTATCACAATCACACAATCACAATCATACAATCACAATCATACAATCACAACCATACAATCACAATCATACAATCACAATCATACAATCACAATCATACAATCACAATCATACAATCACAATCATACAATCACAATCATACAGGCACAATCAAACAATCACTATCATACAATCACAATCATACAAAAACAATCATACAATCACAATCATACAATCACAATCGTACAATCGCAGTCGAACAATGACAACCATACGATCACAATCATACAATCGCAATCATATAATCACAATCATACACTCGCAATCTTACAATCACAATCATACAATCAATATCATACAATCACAATCATACAATCACAATCATACAATCACAATCATACAATCGCAATCAAACAATCACAATCAGACGATCGCAATCATACGATCACAATCATAAACTCACAATCATTCAATCACAATCATACAATCACAATCATACAATCACAATCATACAATCACAATCATACAATCACAATCATACAATCACAATCATACAATCACAATCATACAATCAAAATCATACAATCGCAATAATACGATCACAATCATACGATGACAATCATACAATTACTACTATACAATCACAATCATACAAATACAATCATACAATCACAATCATACTATAACAATCATACAATCAAAATCATACAATCACAATCATACAATCACAATCATACACTCACAATCATTCAATCACAATCATACAATCACAATACTACAGTCGCCATTATCCAATCACAATCATACAATCACAATCATACAATCACAATCATACAATCACAATCATACAATCACAATCATACAATCACAATCATACAATCACAATCATACAATCACAATACTACAGTCACCATTATACAATCACAATCATACAATCACAATCATATAATCACAATCATACAATCACAATGATACAATCACCATCATAGAATCACAATCATACAATCACAATCATACAATCACAATCATACAATCACTATCATACAATCACAATCATACAATCACAATCATACAATCACAATCATACAATCGCAATCAAACAATCACCATCAGACGATCGCAATCATACGATCACAATCATATACTCACAATCATTCAATCACAATCATACAATCACAATCATACAATCACAATCATACAATCACAATCATACAATCACAATCATACAATCACAATCATACAATCAAAATCATACAATCAAAATCATACAATCGCAATCATACGATCACCATCATACGATCACAATCATACAATCACAATCATACAATCACAATCATACAATCACAATCATACAATCACAATCATACGATCACAATCATACGATGACAATCATACAATTACTACTATACAATCATAATCATACAAAAACAATCATACAATCACAATCATACAATCACAATCATACAATCACAATAATACAATCACAATCATACAATCACAATCATACAATCACAATCATACAATCACAATCATACAATCACAATCATACAATCACAATCATACAATCACAATCATACTATGACAATCATACAATCAAAATCATACAATTACAATCATACAATCACAATCATACTATCGCAATCATTCAATCACGATAATACAATCACAATCGTACAATCGCAATCGAACAATCACAACGATACGATCACAATCATACAATCACAATCATACAATCACAATCATACAATCACAATCATACAATCACAATCATACAATCACAATCATACAATCACAATCATGAAATCACAATCATACAATCACAATCATACAGTCACAATCATACAATCACAATCATACAATCACAATCATACAATCACAATACTACTGTCGCCATTACACAATCACAATCATACAATGACAATCATATAATCACAATCATACAATCGCAATCATACAGTCAGAATCATACAATCACAATCATACAATCACAATCATACAATCACAGACATACAATCACAGTCATACAATCACAATCATACAATCACAATCATACAATCACAATCATACAATCACAATCATACACTCGCAATCTTACAATCACAATCATACAATCACAATCATACAATCATAATCATACAATCACAATCATACAATCACTATCATACAATCACAATCATACAATCACAATCATACAATCACAATCATACAATCACAATCATACAATCACAATCATACAATCACAATCATACAATCACAATCATACAATCACAATCATACAATCACAATCATACAATCGCAATCATACAATCACAATCATACAATCAAAATCATACAAACGCAATCATACGATCACAATCATACAATCACAATCATACAATCACAATCATACAATCACAATCATACAATCACAATCATACAATCACAATAATAGAACCATAATTATACAACCACAATCAAACGATCACAATCACACAATCACAATCATACAATCACAATCATACAATCACAATCATACAATCACAATCATACAATCACAATGATACAATCACCATCATACAATCACAATCATACAATCACAATCATACAATCACAATCATACAATCACAATCATACAGGCACAATCAAACAATCACTATCATACAATCACAATCATACAAAAACAATCATACAATCACAATCATACAATCACAATCGTACAATCGCAGTCGAACAATGACAACCATACGATCACAATCATACAATCACAATCATATAATCACAATCATACACTCGCAATCTTACAATCACAATCATACAATCAATATCATACAATCACAATCATACAATCACAATCATACAATCACAATCATACAATCGCAATCAAACAATCACAATCAGACGATCGCAATCATACGATCACAATCATAAACTCACAATCATTCAATCACAATCATACAATCACAATCATACAATCACAATCATACAATCACAATCATACAATCACAATCATACAATCACAATCATACAATCAAAATCATACAATCGCAATCATACGATCACAATCATACGATGACAATCATACAATTACTACTATACAATCACAATCATACAAATACAATCATACAATCACAATCATACTATAACAATCATACAATCAAAATCATACAATCACAATCATACAATCACAATAATACACTCACAATCATTCAATCACAATCATACAATCACAATACTACAGTCGCCATTATCCAATCACAATCATACAATCACAATCATACAATCACAATAATACACTCACAATCATTCAATCACAATCATACAATCACAATACTACAGTCGCCATTATCCAATCACAATCATACAATCACAATCATACAATCACAATCATACAATCACAATCATACAATCACAATCATACAATCACAATACTACAGTCACCATTATACAATCACAATCATACAATCACAATCATATAATCACAATCATACAATCACAATGATACAATCACCATCATAGAATCACAATCATACAATCACAATCATACAATCACAATCATACAATCACTATCATACAATCACAATCATACAATCACAATCATACAATCACAATCATACAATCGCAATCAAACAATCACCATCAGACGATCGCAATCATACGATCACAATCATATACTCACAATCATTCAATCACAATCATACAATCACAATCATACAATCACAATCATACAATCACAATCATACAATCACAATCATACAATCACAATCATACAATCAAAATCATACAATCAAAATCATACAATCGCAATCATACGATCACCATCATACGATCACAATCATACAATCACAATCATACAATCACAATCATACAATCACAATCATACAATCACAATCATACGATCACAATCATACGATGACAATCATACAATTACTACTATACAATCATAATCATACAAAAACAATCATACAATCACAATCATACAATCACAATCATACAATCACAATCATACAATCACAATAATACAATCACAATCATACAATCACAATCATACAATCACAATCATACAATCACAATCATACAATCACAATCATACAGTCAAAATCATACAATCGCAATCATACGATCACAATCATACGATGACTAACATACAATTACTACTATACAATCACAATCATACAAATACAATCATACAGTCACAATCATACTATAACAATCATACAATCAAAATCATACAATCACAATCATACAATCACAATCATACAATCACAATCATACAATCAAAATCATACAATCGCAATCATACGGTCACAGTCATACACTCGCTATCTTGCAATCACAATCATACAATCACAATCATACAATCACAATCATACAATCACAATCATACCATCACAATCATACAGGCACAATCATACAATCACTATCATACAATCACAATCATACAAAAACAATCATACAATCACAATCATACAATCGCAATCAAACAATCACAATCAGACGATCGCAATCATACGATCACAATCACACAATCACAATCATACAATCACAATCATACAATCAAAATCACACAATCGGAATCATACGGTCACAATCATACGATCACAATCATACAATCACAATCGTACAATCACAATCATACAATCACAATCATACAATCACAATCATACAATCACAATCATACAATCACAATCATACAATCACAATCATACGATGACAATCATACAATTACTACTATACAATCATAATCATAAAAAAACAATCATAAAATCACAATCATACAATCACAATCATACAATCACAATAATACAATCAAAATCATACAATCACAATCATACAATCACAATCATACTATGACAATCATCCAATTAAAATCATACAATCACAATTACACAATCACAATCATACTATCACAATCATTCAATCACGTTAATACAATCATAATCGTACAATCGCAATCGAACAATCACAACCATACGATCACAATCATACAATCACAATCATGCACTCGCAATCATACAATCACAATCATACTATCACAATCACACAATCACAATCATACAATCACAATCATACAATCACAACCATACAATCACAATCATACAATCACAATCATACAATCACAATCATACAATCACAATCATACAATCACAATCATACAATCACAATCATACAGGCACAATCAAACAATCACTATCATACAATCACAATCATACAAAAACAATCATACAATCACAATCATACAATCACAATCGTACAATCGCAGTCGAACAATGACAACCATACGATCACAATCATACAATCGCAATCATATAATCACAATCATACACTCGCAATCTTACAATCACAATCATACAATCAATATCATACAATCACAATCATACAATCACAATCATACAATCACAATCATACAATCGCAATCAAACAATCACAATCAGACGATCGCAATCATACGATCACAATCATAAACTCACAATCATTCAATCACAATCATACAATCACAATCATACAATCACAATCATACAATCACAATCATACAATCACAATCATACAATCACAATCATACAATCACAATCATACAATCACAATCATACAATCAAAATCATACAATCGCAATAATACGATCACAATCATACGATGACAATCATACAATTACTACTATACAATCACAATCATACAAATACAATCATACAATCACAATCATACTATAACAATCATACAATCAAAATCATACAATCACAATCATACAATCACAATCATACACTCACAATCATTCAATCACAATCATACAATCACAATACTACAGTCGCCATTATCCAATCACAATCATACAATCACAATCATACAATCACAATCATACAATCACAATCATACAATCACAATCATACAATCACAATCATACAATCACAATCATACAATCACAATCATACAATCACAATACTACAGTCACCATTATACAATCACAATCATACAATCACAATCATATAATCACAATCATACAATCACAATGATACAATCACCATCATAGAATCACAATCATACAATCACAATCATACAATCACAATCATACAATCACTATCATACAATCACAATCATACAATCACAATCATACAATCACAATCATACAATCGCAATCAAACAATCACCATCAGACGATCGCAATCATACGATCACAATCATATACTCACAATCATTCAATCACAATCATACAATCACAATCATACAATCACAATCATACAATCACAATCATACAATCACAATCATACAATCACAATCATACAATCAAAATCATACAATCAAAATCATACAATCGCAATCATACGATCACCATCATACGATCACAATCATACAATCACAATCATACAATCACAATCATACAATCACAATCATACAATCACAATCATACGATCACAATCATACGATGACAATCATACAATTACTACTATACAATCATAATCATACAAAAACAATCATACAATCACAATCATACAATCACAATCATACAATCACAATAATACAATCACAATCATACAATCACAATCATACAATCACAATCATACAATCACAATCATACAATCACAATCATACAATCACAATCATACAATCACAATCATACTATGACAATCATACAATCAAAATCATACAATTACAATCATACAATCACAATCATACTATCGCAATCATTCAATCACGATAATACAATCACAATCGTACAATCGCAATCGAACAATCACAACGATACGATCACAATCATACAATCACAATCATACAATCACAATCATACAATCACAATCATACAATCACAATCATACAATCACAATCATACAATCACAATCATGAAATCACAATCATACAATCACAATCATACAGTCACAATCATACAATCACAATCATACAATCACAATCATACAATCACAATACTACTGTCGCCATTACACAATCACAATCATACAATGACAATCATATAATCACAATCATACAATCGCAATCATACAGTCAGAATCATACAATCACAATCATACAATCACAATCATACAATCACAGTCATACAATCACAGTCATACAATCACAATCATACAATCACAATCATACAATCACAATCATACAATCACAATCATACACTCGCAATCTTACAATCACAATCATACAATCACAATCATACAATCATAATCATACAATCACAATCATACAATCACTATCATACAATCACAATCATACAATCACAATCATACAATCACAATCATACAATCACAATCATACAATCACAATCATACAATCACAATCATACAATCACAATCATACAATCACAATCATACAATCACAATCATACAATCGCAATCATACAATCACAATCATACAATCAAAATCATACAAACGCAATCATACGATCACAATCATACGATCACAATCATACAATCACAATCATACTATAACAATCATACAATCAATATCATACAATCACAATCATACAATCACAATCATACTATCACAATCATTCAATCACGATAATACAATCACAATCGTACAATCGCAATCGAACAATCGCAACCATACGATCACAATCATACAATCACAATCATACAATCACAATCATACAATCACAATCATACAATCACAATCATACAATCACAATAATAGAACCATAATTGTACAACCACAATCAAACGATCACAATCACACAATCACAATCATATAATCACAATCATACACTCGCAATCTTACAATCACAATCATACAATCAATATCATACAATCACAATCATACAATCACAATCATACAATCGCAATCAAACAATCACATTCAGACGATCGCAATCATACGATCACAATCATAAACTCACAATCATTCAATCACAATCATACAATCACAATCATACAATCACAATCATACAGTCAAAATCATACAATCGCAATCATACGATCACAATCATACGATGACTAACATACAATTACTACTATACAATCACAATCATACAAATACAATCATACAGTCACAATCATACTATAACAATCATACAATCAAAATCATACAATCACAATCATACAATCACAATCATACAATCACAATCATACAATCACAATCATACAGGCACAATCAAACAATCACTATCATACAATCACAATCATACAAAAACAATCATACAATCACAATCATACAATCACAATCGTACAATCGCAGTCGAACAATGACAACCATACGATCACAATCATACAATCGCAATCATATAATCACAATCATACACTCGCAATCTTACAATCACAATCATACAATCAATATCATACAATCACAATCATACAATCACAATCATACAATCACAATCATACAATCGCAATCAAACAATCACAATCAGACGATCGCAATCATACGATCACAATCATAAACTCACAATCATTCAATCACAATCATACAATCACAATCATACAATCACAATCATACAATCACAATCATACAATCACAATCATACAATCACAATCATACAATCACAATCATACAATCAAAATCATACAATCGCAATAATACGATCACAATCATACGATGACAATCATACAATTACTACTATACAATCACAATCATACAAATACAATCATACAATCACAATCATACTATAACAATCATACAATCAAAATCATACAATCACAATCATACAATCACAATCATACACTCACAATCATTCAATCACAATCATACAATCACAATACTACAGTCGCCATTATCCAATCACAATCATACAATCACAATCATACAATCACAATCATACAATCACAATCATACAATCACAATCATACAATCACAATCATACAATCACAATCATACAATCACAATCATACAATCACAATACTACAGTCACCATTATACAATCACAATCATACAATCACAATCATATAATCACAATCATACAATCACAATGATACAATCACCATCATAGAATCACAATCATACAATCACAATCATACAATCACAATCATACAATCACTATCATACAATCACAATCATACAATCACAATCATACAATCACAATCATACAATCGCAATCAAACAATCACCATCAGACGATCGCAATCATACGATCACAATCATATACTCACAATCATTCAATCACAATCATACAATCACAATCATACAATCACAATCATACAATCACAATCATACAATCACAATCATACAATCACAATCATACAATCAAAATCATACAATCAAAATCATACAATCGCAATCATACGATCACCATCATACGATCACAATCATACAATCACAATCATACAATCACAATCATACAATCACAATCATACAATCACAATCATACGATCACAATCATACGATGACAATCATACAATTACTACTATACAATCATAATCATACAAAAACAATCATACAATCACAATCATACAATCACAATCATACAATCACAATAATACAATCACAATCATACAATCACAATCATACAATCACAATCATACAATCACAATCATACAATCACAATCATACAATCACAATCATACTATGACAATCATACAATCAAAATCATACAATTACAATCATACAATCACAATCATACTATCGCAATCATTCAATCACGATAATACAATCACAATCGTACAATCGCAATCGAACAATCACAACGATACGATCACAATCATACAATCACAATCATACAATCACAATCATACAATCACAATCATACAATCACAATCATACAATCACAATCATACAATCACAATCATGAAATCACAATCATACAATCACAATCATACAGTCACAATCATACAATCACAATCATACAATCACAATCATACAATCACAATACTACTGTCGCCATTACACAATCACAATCATACAATGACAATCATATAATCACAATCATACAATCGCAATCATACAGTCAGAATCATACAATCACAATCATACAATCACAATCATACAATCACAGTCATACAATGACAGTCATACAATCACAATCATACAATCACAATCATACAATCACAATCATACAATCACAATCATACACTCGCAATCTTACAATCACAATCATACAATCACAATCATACAATCATAATCATACAATCACAATCATACAATCACTATCATACAATCACAATCATACAATCACAATCATACAATCACAATCATACAATCACAATCATACAATCACAATCATACAATCACAATCATACAATCACAATCATACAATCACAATCATACAATCACAATCATACAATCGCAATCATACAATCACAATCATACAATCAAAATCATACAAACGCAATCATACGATCACAATCATACGATCACAATCATACAATCACAATCATACTATAACAATCATACAATCAATATCATACAATCACAATCATACAATCACAATCATACTATCACAATCATTCAATCACGATAATACAATCACAATCGTACAATCGCAATCGAACAATCGCAACCATACGATCACAATCATACAATCACAATCATACAATCACAATCATACAATCACAATCATACAATCACAATCATACAATCACAATCATACAATCACAATCATACAATCACAATCATACAATCACAATCATACAATCACAATCATACAATCACAATCATACAATCACAATCATACAATCAAAATCATACAATCGCAATCATACGGTCACAGTCATACGATCACAATCATACAATCACAATCATACAATCACAATCATACAATCACAATCATACAATCACAATCATACAATCACAATCATACAATCACAATCATACAATCACAATCATACAATCACAATCATACGATGACAATCATACAATTACTACTATACAATCATAATCATACAAAAACAGTCATACAATCACAATCATACAATCACAATCATACAATCACAATAATACAATCAAAATCATACAATCACAATCATACAATCACAATCATGCACTCGCAATCATACAATCACAATCATACTATCACAATCACACAATCACAATCATACAATCACAATCATACTGTCACAATCATACAATCACAATCATACAATCACAATCATACAATCACAATAATAGAACCATAATTATACAACCACAATCAAACGATCACAATCGCACAATCACAATCATACAATCACAATCATACAATCACAATCATACAATCACAATACTACAGTCACCATTATACAATCACAATCATACAATCACAATCATATAATCACAATCATACAATCACAATCATAGAACCATAATTATAAAACCACAATCAAACGATCACAATCATACAATCACAATCATACAATCACAATCATACAATCACAATCATACAATCACAATCATACAATCACAATCATACAATCACAATACTACAGTCGCCATTATACAATCACAATCATACAATGACAATCATATAGTCACAATCATACAATCACAATGATACAATCACAATCATACAATCACAATCATACAAACACAATCATACAATCATAATCATACAATCACAATCATAAAAAAACAATCATACAATCACAATCATGCAATCACAATCATACAATCACAATCATACAATCACAATCATACAATTACAATCATACAATCACAATCATACAACCGCAATCATACAATCACAATCATACAATCACAATCATACAATCACAATACTACACTCGCCATTATCCAATCACAATCATACAATCACAATCATACAATCAAAATCACACAATCGGAATCATACGGTCACAATCATACGATCACAATCATACAATCACAATCGTACAATCACAATCATACAATCACAATCATACAATCACAATCATACAAAAACAATCATACAATCACAATCATACAATCACAATCATACAATCACAATCATACAATCACAGTCATACAATCACAATCATACAATCATAATCATATAATCACACTCATAAAATTGCAATCATACAATCGCAATCATACAATCACAATCATACCATCACAATCATACAGGCACAATCATACAATCACTATCATACAATCACAATCATACAAAAACAATCATACAATCACAATCATACAATCACAACCGTACAATCGCAGTCGAACAATGACAACCATACGATCACAATCATACAATCACAATCATATAATCACAATCATACACTCGCAGTCTTACAATCACAATCATACAATCACAATCATACAATCACAATCATAAAATCACAGTCATATAATCACAATCATACAATCACAATGATACAATCACAATCATACGATCGCAATCATACAATCACAATCATACACTCACAATCATTCAATCACAATCATACAATCACAATCATACAATCACAATCATACAATCACAATCATACAATCACAATCATACAATCGCAATCATACGATCACAATCATACAATCACAATCATACAATCAAAATCATACAATCAAAATCATACAATCGCAATCATACGATCACCATCATACGATCACAATCATACAATCACAATCATACAATCACAGTCATACAATCACAATCATACAATCACAATCATACAATCAAAATCACACAATCGGAATCATACGGTCACAATCATACGATCACAATCATACAATCACAATCGTACAATCACAATCATACATTCACAATCATACAATCACAATCATACAATCACAATCATACAATCACAATCATACAATCACAATCATACAATCACAATCATACGATGACAATCATACAATTACTACTATACAATCATAATCATACAAAAACAATCATAAAATCACAATCATACAATCACAATCATACAATCACAATAATACAATCAAAATCATACAATCACAATCATACAATCACAATCATACTATGACAATCATCCAATTAAAATCATACAATCACAATTACACAATCACAATCATACTATCACAATCATTCAATCACGTTAATACAATCATAATCGTACAATCGCAATCGAACAATCACAACCATACGATCACAATCATACAATCACAATCATACAATCACAATCATGCACTCGCAATCATACAATCACAATCATACTATCACAATCACACAATCACAATCATACAATCACAATCATACAATCACAATCATACAATCACAATCATACAATCACAATCACACAATCACAATCATACAATCACAATCATACAATCACAATCATACAATCACAATCAAAGAATCACAATCATTCAATCACAATCATACGATCGCAATCATACAATCACAATCATACACTCACAATCATTCAATCACATACATACAATCACAATCATACAATCACAATCATACAATCACAATCATACAATCACAATCATACAATCACAATCATACAATCACAATCATACAATCACAATCATACAATCACAATAATAGAACCATAATTATACAACCACAATCAAACGATCACAATCACACAATCACAATCATACAATCACAATCATACAATCACAATCATACAATCACAATCATACAATCACAATGATACAATCACCATCATACAATCACAATCATACAATCACAATCATACAATCACAATCATACAATCACAATCATACAGGCACAATCAAACAATCACTATCATACAATCACAATCATACAAAAACAATCATACAATCACAATCATACAATCACAATCGTACAATCGCAGTCGAACAATGACAACCATACGATCACAATCATACAATCACAATCATATAATCACAATCATACACTCGCAATCTTACAATCACAATCATACAATCAATATCATACAATCACAATCATACAATCACAATCATACAATCACAATCATACAATCGCAATCAAACAATCACAATCAGACGATCGCAATCATACGATCACAATCATAAACTCACAATCATTCAATCACAATCATACAATCACAATCATACAATCACAATCATACAATCACAATCATACAATCGCAATCAAACAATCACCATCAGACGATCGCAATCATACGATCACAATCATATACTCACAATCATTCAATCACAATCATACAATCACAATCATACAATCACAATCATACAATCACAATCATACAATCACAATCATACAATCACAATCATACAATCAAAATCATACAATCAAAATCATACAATCGCAATCATACGATCACCATCATACGATCACAATCATACAATCACAATCATACAATCACAATCATACAATCACAATCATACAATCACAATCATACGATCACAATCATACGATGACAATCATACAATTACTACTATACAATCATAATCATACAAAAACAATCATACAATCACAATCATACAATCACAATCATACAATCACAATCATACAATCACAATAATACAATCACAATCATACAATCACAATCATACAATCACAATCATACAATCACAATCATACAATCACAATCATACAATCACAATCATACTATGACAATCATACAATCAAAATCATACAATTACAATCATACAATCACAATCATACTATCGCAATCATTCAATCACGATAATACAATCACAATCGTACAATCGCAATCGAACAATCACAACGATACGATCACAATCATACAATCACAATCATACAATCACAATCATACAATCACAATCATACAATCACAATCATACAATCACAATCATACAATCACAATCATACTATCACAATCACACAATCACAATCATACAATCACAATCATACAATCACAATCATACAATCACAATCATACAATCACAATCATACAATCACAATCATACAATCACAATCATACAATCACAATCATACAATCACAATCATTCAATCACAATCATTCAATCACAATCATACGATCGCAATCATACAATCACAATCATACACTCACAATCATTCAATCACATACATACAATCACAATCATACAATCACAATCATACAATCACAATCATACAATCACAATCATACAATCACAATCATACAATCACAATAATAGAACCATAATTGTACAACCACAATCAAACGATCACAATCACACAATCACAATCATATAATCACAATCATACACTCGCAATCTTACAATCACAATCATACAATCAATATCATACAATCACAATCATACAATCACAATCATACAATCGCAATCAAACAATCACATTCAGACGATCGCAATCATACGATCACAATCATAAACTCACAATCATTCAATCACAATCATACAATCACAATCATACAATCACAATCATACAGTCAAAATCATACAATCGCAATCATACGATCACAATCATACGATGACTAACATACAATTACTACTATACAATCACAATCATACAAATACAATCATACAGTCACAATCATACTATAACAATCATACAATCAAAATCATACAATCACAATCATACAATCACAATCATACAATCACAATCATACAATCAAAATCATACAATCGCAATCATACGGTCACAGTCATACACTCGCTATCTTGCAATCACAATCATACAATCACAATCATACAATCACAATCATACAATCACAATCATACCATCACAATCATACAGGCACAATCATACAATCACTATCATACAATCACAATCATACAAAAACAATCATACAATCACAATCATACAATCGCAATCAAACAATCACAATCAGACGATCGCAATCATACGATCACAATCACACAATCACAATCATACAATCACAATCATACAATCAAAATCACACAATCGGAATCATACGGTCACAATCATACGATCACAATCATACAATCACAATCGTACAATCACAATCATACAATCACAATCATACAATCACAATCATACAATCACAATCATACAATCACAATCATACAATCACAATCATACGATGACAATCATACAATTACTACTATACAATCATAATCATAAAAAAACAATCATAAAATCACAATCATACAATCACAATCATACAATCACAATAATACAATCAAAATCATACAATCACAATCATACAATCACAATCATACTATGACAATCATCCAATTAAAATCATACAATCACAATTACACAATCACAATCATACTATCACAATCATTCAATCACGTTAATACAATCATAATCGTACAATCGCAATCGAACAATCACAACCATACGATCACAATCATACAATCACAATCATGCACTCGCAATCATACAATCACAATCATACTATCACAATCACACAATCACAATCATACAATCACAATCATACAATCACAACCATACAATCACAATCATACAATCACAATCATACAATCACAATCATACAATCACAATCATACAATCACAATCATACAATCACAATCATACAGGCACAATCAAACAATCACTATCATACAATCACAATCATACAAAAACAATCATACAATCACAATCATACAATCACAATCGTACAATCGCAGTCGAACAATGACAACCATACGATCACAATCATACAATCGCAATCATATAATCACAATCATACACTCGCAATCTTACAATCACAATCATACAATCAATATCATACAATCACAATCATACAATCACAATCATACAATCACAATCATACAATCGCAATCAAACAATCACAATCAGACGATCGCAATCATACGATCACAATCATAAACTCACAATCATTCAATCACAATCATACAATCACAATCATACAATCACAATCATACAATCACAATCATACAATCACAATCATACAATCACAATCATACAATCACAATCATACAATCAAAATCATACAATCGCAATAATACGATCACAATCATACGATGACAATCATACAATTACTACTATACAATCACAATCATACAAATACAATCATACAATCACAATCATACTATAACAATCATACAATCAAAATCATACAATCACAATCATACAATCACAATCATACACTCACAATCATTCAATCACAATCATACAATCACAATACTACAGTCGCCATTATCCAATCACAATCATACAATCACAATCATACAATCACAATCATACAATCACAATCATACAATCACAATCATACAATCACAATCATACAATCACAATCATACAATCACAATACTACAGTCACCATTATACAATCACAATCATACAATCACAATCATATAATCACAATCATACAATCACAATGATACAATCACCATCATAGAATCACAATCATACAATCACAATCATACAATCACAATCATACAATCACTATCATACAATCACAATCATACAATCACAATCATACAATCACAATCATACAATCGCAATCAAACAATCACCATCAGACGATCGCAATCATACGATCACAATCATATACTCACAATCATTCAATCACAATCATACAATCACAATCATACAATCACAATCATACAATCACAATCATACAATCACAATCATACAATCACAATCATACAATCAAAATCATACAATCAAAATCATACAATCGCAATCATACGATCACCATCATACGATCACAATCATACAATCACAATCATACAATCACAATCATACAATCACAATCATACAATCACAATCATACGATCACAATCATACGATGACAATCATACAATTACTACTATACAATCATAATCATACAAAAACAATCATACAATCACAATCATACAATCACAATCATACAATCACAATAATACAATCACAATCATACAATCACAATCATACAATCACAATCATACAATCACAATCATACAATCACAATCATACAATCACAATCATACAATCACAATCATACTATGACAATCATACAATCAAAATCATACAATTACAATCATACAATCACAATCATACTATCGCAATCATTCAATCACGATAATACAATCACAATCGTACAATCGCAATCGAACAATCACAACGATACGATCACAATCATACAATCACAATCATACAATCACAATCATACAATCACAATCATACAATCACAATCATACAATCACAATCATACAATCACAATCATGAAATCACAATCATACAATCACAATCATACAGTCACAATCATACAATCACAATCATACAATCACAATCATACAATCACAATACTACTGTCGCCATTACACAATCACAATCATACAATGACAATCATATAATCACAATCATACAATCGCAATCATACAGTCAGAATCATACAATCACAATCATACAATCACAATCATACAATCACAGTCATACAATCACAGTCATACAATCACAATCATACAATCACAATCATACAATCACAATCATACAATCACAATCATACACTCGCAATCTTACAATCACAATCATACAATCACAATCATACAATCATAATCATACAATCACAATCATACAATCACTATCATACAATCACAATCATACAATCACAATCATACAATCACAATCATACAATCACAATCATACAATCACAATCATACAATCACAATCATACAATCACAATCATACAATCACAATCATACAATCACAATCATACAATCGCAATCATACAATCACAATCATACAATCAAAATCATACAAACGCAATCATACGATCACAATCATACAATCACAATCATACAATCACAATCATACAATCACAATCATACAATCACAATAATAGAACCATAATTATACAACCACAATCAAACGATCACAATCACACAATCACAATCATACAATCACAATCATACAATCACAATCATACAATCACAATCATACAATCACAATGATACAATCACCATCATACAATCACAATCATACAATCACAATCATACAATCACAATCATACAATCACAATCATACAGGCACAATCAAACAATCACTATCATACAATCACAATCATACAAAAACAATCATACAATCACAATCATACAATCACAATCGTACAATCGCAGTCGAACAATGACAACCATACGATCACAATCATACAATCACAATCATATAATCACAATCATACACTCGCAATCTTACAATCACAATCATACAATCAATATCATACAATCACAATCATACAATCACAATCATACAATCACAATCATACAATCGCAATCAAACAATCACAATCAGACGATCGCAATCATACGATCACAATCATAAACTCACAATCATTCAATCACAATCATACAATCACAATCATACAATCACAATCATACAATCACAATCATACAATCACAATCATACAATCACAATCATACAATCAAAATCATACAATCGCAATCATACGATCACAATCATACGATGACAATCATACAATTACTACTATACAATCACAATCATACAAATACAATCATACAATCACAATCATACTATAACAATCATACAATCACAATCATACAATCACAATCATACAATCACAATCATACAATCACAATCATACAATCACAATCATACAATCGCAATCATACAATCACAATCATACAATCAAAATCATACAAACGCAATCATACGATCACAATCATACAATCACAATCATACAATCACAATCATACAATCACAATCATACAATCACAATAATAGAACCATAATTATACAACCACAATCAAACGATCACAATCACACAATCACAATCATACAATCACAATCATACAATCACAATCATACAATCACAATCATACAATCACAATGATACAATCACCATCATACAATCACAATCATACAATCACAATCATACAATCACAATCATACAATCACAATCATACAGGCACAATCAAACAATCACTATCATACAATCACAATCATACAAAAACAATCATACAATCACAATCATACAATCACAATCGTACAATCGCAGTCGAACAATGACAACCATACGATCACAATCATACAATCACAATCATATAATCACAATCATACACTCGCAATCTTACAATCACAATCATACAATCAATATCATACAATCACAATCATACAATCACAATCATACAATCACAATCATACAATCGCAATCAAACAATCACAATCAGACGATCGCAATCATACGATCACAATCATAAACTCACAATCATTCAATCACAATCATACAATCACAATCATACAATCACAATCATACAATCACAATCATACAATCACAATCATACAATCACAATCATACAATCAAAATCATACAATCGCAATCATACGATCACAATCATACGATGACAATCATACAATTACTACTATACAATCACAATCATACAAATACAATCATACAATCACAATCATACTATAACAATCATACAATCAAAATCATACAATCACAATCATACAATCACAATAATACACTCACAATCATTCAATCACAATCATACAATCACAATACTACAGTCGCCATTATCCAATCACAATCATACAATCACAATCATACAATCACAATAATACACTCACAATCATTCAATCACAATCATACAATCACAATACTACAGTCGCCATTATCCAATCACAATCATACAATCACAATCATACAATCACAATCATACAATCACAATCATACAATCACAATCATACAATCACAATACTACAGTCACCATTATACAATCACAATCATACAATCACAATCATATAATCACAATCATACAATCACAATGATACAATCACCATCATAGAATCACAATCATACAATCACAATCATACAATCACAATCATACAATCACTATCATACAATCACAATCATACAATCACAATCATACAATCACAATCATACAATCGCAATCAAACAATCACCATCAGACGATCGCAATCATACGATCACAATCATATACTCACAATCATTCAATCACAATCATACAATCACAATCATACAATCACAATCATACAATCACAATCATACAATCACAATCATACAATCACAATCATACAATCAAAATCATACAATCAAAATCATACAATCGCAATCATACGATCACCATCATACGATCACAATCATACAATCACAATCATACAATCACAATCATACAATCACAATCATACAATCACAATCATACGATCACAATCATACGATGACAATCATACAATTACTACTATACAATCATAATCATACAAAAACAATCATACAATCACAATCATACAATCACAATCATACAATCACAATCATACAATCACAATAATACAATCACAATCATACAATCACAATCATACAATCACAATCATACAATCACAATCATACAATCACAATCATACAATCACAATCATACTATGACAATCATACAATCAAAATCATACAATTACAATCATACAATCACAATCATACTATCGCAATCATTCAATCACGATAATACAATCACAATCGTACAATCGCAATCGAACAATCACAACGATACGATCACAATCATACAATCACAATCATACAATCACAATCATACAATCACAATCATACAATCACAATCATACAATCACAATCATACAATCACAATCATACTATCACAATCACACAATCACAATCATACAATCACAATCATACAATCACAATCATACAATCACAATCATACAATCACAATCATACAATCACAATCATACAATCACAATCATACAATCACAATCATACAATCACAATCATTCAATCACAATCATTCAATCACAATCATACGATCGCAATCATACAATCACAATCATACACTCACAATCATTCAATCACATACATACAATCACAATCATACAATCACAATCATACAATCACAATCATACAATCACAATCATACAATCACAATCATACAATCACAATAATAGAACCATAATTGTACAACCACAATCAAACGATCACAATCACACAATCACAATCATATAATCACAATCATACACTCGCAATCTTACAATCACAATCATACAATCAATATCATACAATCACAATCATACAATCACAATCATACAATCGCAATCAAACAATCACATTCAGACGATCGCAATCATACGATCACAATCATAAACTCACAATCATTCAATCACAATCATACAATCACAATCATACAATCACAATCATACAGTCAAAATCATACAATCGCAATCATACGATCACAATCATACGATGACTAACATACAATTACTACTATACAATCACAATCATACAAATACAATCATACAGTCACAATCATACTATAACAATCATACAATCAAAATCATACAATCACAATCATACAATCACAATCATACAATCACAATCATACAATCAAAATCATACAATCGCAATCATACGGTCACAGTCATACACTCGCTATCTTGCAATCACAATCATACAATCACAATCATACAATCACAATCATACAATCACAATCATACCATCACAATCATACAGGCACAATCATACAATCACTATCATACAATCACAATCATACAAAAACAATCATACAATCACAATCATACAATCGCAATCAAACAATCACAATCAGACGATCGCAATCATACGATCACAATCACACAATCACAATCATAAAATCACAATCATACAATCAAAATCACACAATCGGAATCATACGGTCACAATCATACGATCACAATCATACAATCACAATCGTACAATCACAATCATACAATCACAATCATACAATCACAATCATACAATCACAATCATACAATCACAATCATACAATCACAATCATACGATGACAATCATACAATTACTACTATACAATCATAATCATAAAAAAACAATCATAAAATCACAATCATACAATCACAATCATACAATCACAATAATACAATCAAAATCATACAATCACAATCATACAATCACAATCATACTATGACAATCATCCAATTAAAATCATACAATCACAATTACACAATCACAATCATACTATCACAATCATTCAATCACGTTAATACAATCATAATCGTACAATCGCAATCGAACAATCACAACCATACGATCACAATCATACAATCACAATCATGCACTCGCAATCATACAATCACAATCATACTATCACAATCACACAATCACAATCATACAATCACAATCATACAATCACAACCATACAATCACAATCATACAATCACAATCATACAATCACAATCATACAATCACAATCATACAATCACAATCATACAATCACAATCATACAGGCACAATCAAACAATCACTATCATACAATCACAATCATACAAAAACAATCATACAATCACAATCATACAATCACAATCGTACAATCGCAGTCGAACAATGACAACCATACGATCACAATCATACAATCGCAATCATATAATCACAATCATACACTCGCAATCTTACAATCACAATCATACAATCAATATCATACAATCACAATCATACAATCACAATCATACAATCACAATCATACAATCGCAATCAAACAATCACAATCAGACGATCGCAATCATACGATCACAATCATAAACTCACAATCATTCAATCACAATCATACAATCACAATCATACAATCACAATCATACAATCACAATCATACAATCACAATCATACAATCACAATCATACAATCACAATCATACAATCAAAATCATACAATCGCAATAATACGATCACAATCATACGATGACAATCATACAATTACTACTATACAATCACAATCATACAAATACAATCATACAATCACAATCATACTATAACAATCATACAATCAAAATCATACAATCACAATCATACAATCACAATCATACACTCACAATCATTCAATCACAATCATACAATCACAATACTACAGTCGCCATTATCCAATCACAATCATACAATCACAATCATACAATCACAATCATACAATCACAATCATACAATCACAATCATACAATCACAATCATACAATCACAATCATACAATCACAATACTACAGTCACCATTATACAATCACAATCATACAATCACAATCATATAATCACAATCATACAATCACAATGATACAATCACCATCATAGAATCACAATCATACAATCACAATCATACAATCACAATCATACAATCACTATCATACAATCACAATCATACAATCACAATCATACAATCACAATCATACAATCGCAATCAAACAATCACCATCAGACGATCGCAATCATACGATCACAATCATATACTCACAATCATTCAATCACAATCATACAATCACAATCATACAATCACAATCATACAATCACAATCATACAATCACAATCATACAATCACAATCATACAATCAAAATCATACAATCAAAATCATACAATCGCAATCATACGATCACCATCATACGATCACAATCATACAATCACAATCATACAATCACAATCATACAATCACAATCATACAATCACAATCATACGATCACAATCATACGATGACAATCATACAATTACTACTATACAATCATAATCATACAAAAACAATCATACAATCACAATCATACAATCACAATCATACAATCACAATAATACAATCACAATCATACAATCACAATCATACAATCACAATCATACAATCACAATCATACAATCACAATCATACAATCACAATCATACAATCACAATCATACTATGACAATCATACAATCAAAATCATACAATTACAATCATACAATCACAATCATACTATCGCAATCATTCAATCACGATAATACAATCACAATCGTACAATCGCAATCGAACAATCACAACGATACGATCACAATCATACAATCACAATCATACAATCACAATCATACAATCACAATCATACAATCACAATCATACAATCACAATCATACAATCACAATCATGAAATCACAATCATACAATCACAATCATACAGTCACAATCATACAATCACAATCATACAATCACAATCATACAATCACAATACTACTGTCGCCATTACACAATCACAATCATACAATGACAATCATATAATCACAATCATACAATCGCAATCATACAGTCAGAATCATACAATCACAATCATACAATCACAATCATACAATCACAGTCATACAATCACAGTCATACAATCACAATCATACAATCACAATCATACAATCACAATCATACAATCACAATCATACACTCGCAATCTTACAATCACAATCATACAATCACAATCATACAATCATAATCATACAATCACAATCATACAATCACTATCATACAATCACAATCATACAATCACAATCATACAATCACAATCATACAATCACAATCATACAATCACAATCATACAATCACAATCATACAATCACAATCATACAATCACAATCATACAATCACAATCATACAATCGCAATCATACAATCACAATCATACAATCAAAATCATACAAACGCAATCATACGATCACAATCATACGATCACAATCATACAATCACAATCATACTATAACAATCATACAATCAATATCATACAATCACAATCATACAATCACAATCATACTATCACAATCATTCAATCACGATAATACAATCACAATCGTACAATCGCAATCGAACAATCGCAACCATACGATCACAATCATACAATCACAATCATACAATCACAATCATACAATCACAATCATACAATCACAATCATACAATCACAATAATAGAACCATAATTGTACAACCACAATCAAACGATCACAATCACACAATCACAATCATATAATCACAATCATACACTCGCAATCTTACAATCACAATCATACAATCAATATCATACAATCACAATCATACAATCACAATCATACAATCGCAATCAAACAATCACATTCAGACGATCGCAATCATACGATCACAATCATAAACTCACAATCATTCAATCACAATCATACAATCACAATCATACAATCACAATCATACAGTCAAAATCATACAATCGCAATCATACGATCACAATCATACGATGACTAACATACAATTACTACTATACAATCACAATCATACAAATACAATCATACAGTCACAATCATACTATAACAATCATACAATCAAAATCATACAATCACAATCATACAATCACAATCATACAATCACAATCATACAATCACAATCATACAGGCACAATCAAACAATCACTATCATACAATCACAATCATACAAAAACAATCATACAATCACAATCATACAATCACAATCGTACAATCGCAGTCGAACAATGACAACCATACGATCACAATCATACAATCGCAATCATATAATCACAATCATACACTCGCAATCTTACAATCACAATCATACAATCAATATCATACAATCACAATCATACAATCACAATCATACAATCACAATCATACAATCGCAATCAAACAATCACAATCAGACGATCGCAATCATACGATCACAATCATAAACTCACAATCATTCAATCACAATCATACAATCACAATCATACAATCACAATCATACAATCACAATCATACAATCACAATCATACAATCACAATCATACAATCACAATCATACAATCAAAATCATACAATCGCAATAATACGATCACAATCATACGATGACAATCATACAATTACTACTATACAATCACAATCATACAAATACAATCATACAATCACAATCATACTATAACAATCATACAATCAAAATCATACAATCACAATCATACAATCACAATCATACACTCACAATCATTCAATCACAATCATACAATCACAATACTACAGTCGCCATTATCCAATCACAATCATACAATCACAATCATACAATCACAATCATACAATCACAATCATACAATCACAATCATACAATCACAATCATACAATCACAATCATACAATCACAATCATACAATCACAATACTACAGTCACCATTATACAATCACAATCATACAATCACAATCATATAATCACAATCATACAATCACAATGATACAATCACCATCATAGAATCACAATCATACAATCACAATCATACAATCACAATCATACAATCACTATCATACAATCACAATCATACAATCACAATCATACAATCACAATCATACAATCGCAATCAAACAATCACCATCAGACGATCGCAATCATACGATCACAATCATATACTCACAATCATTCAATCACAATCATACAATCACAATCATACAATCACAATCATACAATCACAATCATACAATCACAATCATACAATCACAATCATACAATCAAAATCATACAATCAAAATCATACAATCGCAATCATACGATCACCATCATACGATCACAATCATACAATCACAATCATACAATCACAATCATACAATCACAATCATACAATCACAATCATACGATCACAATCATACGATGACAATCATACAATTACTACTATACAATCATAATCATACAAAAACAATCATACAATCACAATCATACAATCACAATCATACAATCACAATAATACAATCACAATCATACAATCACAATCATACAATCACAATCATACAATCACAATCATACAATCACAATCATACAATCACAATCATACTATGACAATCATACAATCAAAATCATACAATTACAATCATACAATCACAATCATACTATCGCAATCATTCAATCACGATAATACAATCACAATCGTACAATCGCAATCGAACAATCACAACGATACGATCACAATCATACAATCACAATCATACAATCACAATCATACAATCACAATCATACAATCACAATCATACAATCACAATCATACAATCACAATCATGAAATCACAATCATACAATCACAATCATACAGTCACAATCATACAATCACAATCATACAATCACAATCATACAATCACAATACTACTGTCGCCATTACACAATCACAATCATACAATGACAATCATATAATCACAATCATACAATCGCAATCATACAGTCAGAATCATACAATCACAATCATACAATCACAATCATACAATCACAGTCATACAATGACAGTCATACAATCACAATCATACAATCACAATCATACAATCACAATCATACAATCACAATCATACACTCGCAATCTTACAATCACAATCATACAATCACAATCATACAATCATAATCATACAATCACAATCATACAATCACTATCATACAATCACAATCATACAATCACAATCATACAATCACAATCATACAATCACAATCATACAATCACAATCATACAATCACAATCATACAATCACAATCATACAATCACAATCATACAATCACAATCATACAATCGCAATCATACAATCACAATCATACAATCAAAATCATACAAACGCAATCATACGATCACAATCATACGATCACAATCATACAATCACAATCATACTATAACAATCATACAATCAATATCATACAATCACAATCATACAATCACAATCATACTATCACAATCATTCAATCACGATAATACAATCACAATCGTACAATCGCAATCGAACAATCGCAACCATACGATCACAATCATACAATCACAATCATACAATCACAATCATACAATCACAATCATACAATCACAATCATACAATCACAATCATACAATCACAATCATACAATCACAATCATACAATCACAATCATACAATCACAATCATACAATCACAATCATACAATCACAATCATACAATCAAAATCATACAATCGCAATCATACGGTCACAGTCATACGATCACAATCATACAATCACAATCATACAATCACAATCATACAATCACAATCATACAATCACAATCATACAATCACAATCATACAATCACAATCATACAATCACAATCATACAATCACAATCATACGATGACAATCATACAATTACTACTATACAATCATAATCATACAAAAACAGTCATACAATCACAATCATACAATCACAATCATACAATCACAATAATACAATCAAAATCATACAATCACAATCATACAATCACAATCATGCACTCGCAATCATACAATCACAATCATACTATCACAATCACACAATCACAATCATACAATCACAATCATACTGTCACAATCATACAATCACAATCATACAATCACAATCATACAATCACAATAATAGAACCATAATTATACAACCACAATCAAACGATCACAATCGCACAATCACAATCATACAATCACAATCATACAATCACAATCATACAATCACAATACTACAGTCACCATTATACAATCACAATCATACAATCACAATCATATAATCACAATCATACAATCACAATCATAGAACCATAATTATAAAACCACAATCAAACGATCACAATCATACAATCACAATCATACAATCACAATCATACAATCACAATCATACAATCACAATCATACAATCACAATCATACAATCACAATACTACAGTCGCCATTATACAATCACAATCATACAATGACAATCATATAGTCACAATCATACAATCACAATGATACAATCACAATCATACAATCACAATCATACAAACACAATCATACAATCATAATCATACAATCACAATCATAAAAAAACAATCATACAATCACAATCATGCAATCACAATCATACAATCACAATCATACAATCACAATCATACAATTACAATCATACAATCACAATCATACAACCGCAATCATACAATCACAATCATACAATCACAATCATACAATCACAATACTACACTCGCCATTATCCAATCACAATCATACAATCACAATCATACAATCAAAATCACACAATCGGAATCATACGGTCACAATCATACGATCACAATCATACAATCACAATCGTACAATCACAATCATACAATCACAATCATACAATCACAATCATACAAAAACAATCATACAATCACAATCATACAATCACAATCATACAATCACAATCATACAATCACAGTCATACAATCACAATCATACAATCATAATCATATAATCACACTCATAAAATTGCAATCATACAATCGCAATCATACAATCACAATCATACCATCACAATCATACAGGCACAATCATACAATCACTATCATACAATCACAATCATACAAAAACAATCATACAATCACAATCATACAATCACAACCGTACAATCGCAGTCGAACAATGACAACCATACGATCACAATCATACAATCACAATCATATAATCACAATCATACACTCGCAGTCTTACAATCACAATCATACAATCACAATCATACAATCACAATCATAAAATCACAGTCATATAATCACAATCATACAATCACAATGATACAATCACAATCATACGATCGCAATCATACAATCACAATCATACACTCACAATCATTCAATCACAATCATACAATCACAATCATACAATCACAATCATACAATCACAATCATACAATCACAATCATACAATCGCAATCATACGATCACAATCATACGATCACAATCATACAATCACAATCATACTATGACAATCATACAATCAAAATCATACAATCACAATCATACAATCACAATCATACTATCACAATCATTCAATCACGATAATACAATCACAATCGTACAATCGCAATCGAACAATCGCAACCATACGATCACAATCATACAATCACAATCATGCACTCGCAATCATACAATCACAATCATACTATCACAATCACACAATCACAATCATACAATCACAATCATACTATCACAATCATACAATCACAATCATACAATCACAATCATACAATCACAATAATAGAACCATAATTATACAACCACAATCAAACGATCACAATCACACAATCACAATCATACAATCACAATCATACAATCACAATCATACAATCACAATCATACAATCACAATCATACAATCACAATCATACAATCACAATCATACAATCACAATCATACAATCACAATCATACAATCACAATCATACAATCACAATCATACAATCACAATCATACAATCACAATCATACAATCACAATCATACAATCAAAATCATACAATCGCAATCATACGGTCACAGTCATACACTCGCTATCTTACAATCACAATCATACAATCACAATCATACAATCACAATCATACAATCACAATCATACCATCACAATCATACAGGCACAATCATACAATCACTATCATACAATCACAATCATACAAAAACAATCATACAATCACAATCATACAATCGCAATCAAACAATCACAATCAGACGATCGCAATCATACGATCACAATCACACAATCACAATCATACAATCACAATCATACAATCACAATCATACAATCAAAATCACACAATCGGAATCATACGGTCACAATCATACGATCACAATCATACAATCACAATCGTACAATCACAATCATACATTCACAATCATACAATCACAATCATACAATCACAATCATACAATCACAATCATACAATCACAATCATACAATCACAATCATACAATCACAATCATACGATGACAATCATACAATTACTACTATACAATCATAATCATACAAAAACAATCATAAAATCACAATCATACAATCACAATCATACAATCACAATAATACAATCAAAATCATACAATCACAATCATACAATCACAATCATACTATGACAATCATCCAATTAAAATCATACAATCACAATTACACAATCACAATCATACTATCACAATCATTCAATCACGTTAATACAATCATAATCGTACAATCGCAATCGAACAATCACAACCATACGATCACAATCATACAATCACAATCATACAATCACAATCATGCACTCGCAATCATACAATCACAATCATACTATCACAATCACACAATCACAATCATACAATCACAATCATACAATCACAATCATACAATCACAATCATACAATCACAATCACACAATCACAATCATACAATCACAATCATACAATCACAATCATACAATCACAATCAAAGAATCACAATCATTCAATCACAATCATACGATCGCAATCATACAATCACAATCATACACTCACAATCATTCAATCACATACATACAATCACAATCATACAATCACAATCATACAATCACAATCATACAATCACAATCATACAATCACAATCATACAATCACAATCATACAATCACAATAATAGAACCATAATTATACAACCACAATCAAACGATCACAATCACACAATCACAATCATACAATCACAATCATACAATCACAATCATACAATCACAATCATACAATCACAATGATACAATCACCATCATACAATCACAATCATACAATCACAATCATACAATCACAATCATACAATCACAATCATACAGGCACAATCAAACAATCACTATCATACAATCACAATCATACAAAAACAATCATACAATCACAATCATACAATCACAATCGTACAATCGCAGTCGAACAATGACAACCATACGATCACAATCATACAATCACAATCATATAATCACAATCATACACTCGCAATCTTACAATCACAATCATACAATCAATATCATACAATCACAATCATACAATCACAATCATACAATCACAATCATACAATCGCAATCAAACAATCACAATCAGACGATCGCAATCATACGATCACAATCATAAACTCACAATCATTCAATCACAATCATACAATCACAATCATACAATCACAATCATACAATCACAATCATACAATCACAATCATACAATCACAATCATACAATCACAATCATACAATCACAATCATACAATCAAAATCATACAATCGCAATCATACGATCACAATCATACGATGACAATCATACAATTACTACTATACAATCACAATCATACAAATACAATCATACAATCACAATCATACTATAACAATCATACAATCAAAATCATACAATCACAATCATACAATCACAATAATACACTCACAATCAGTCAATCACAATCATACAATCACAATACTACAGTCGCCATTATCCAATCACAATCATACAATCACAATCATACAATCACAATCATACAATCACAATCATACAATCACAATCATACAATCACAATACTACAGTCACCATTATACAATCACAATCATACAATCACAATCATATAATCACAATCATACAATCACAATGATACAATCACCATCATAGAATCACAATCATACAATCACAATCATACAATCACAATCATACAATCACTATCATACAATCACAATCATACAATCACAATCATACAATCACAATCATACAATCGCAATCAAACAATCACCATCAGACGATCGCAATCATACGATCACAATCATATACTCACAATCATTCAATCACAATCATACAATCACAATCATACAATCACAATCATACAATCACAATCATACAATCACAATCATACAATCACAATCATACAATCAAAATCATACAATCAAAATCATACAATCGCAATCATACGATCACCATCATACGATCACAATCATACAATCACAATCATACAATCACAGTCATACAATCACAATCATACAATCACAATCATACGATCACAATCATACGATGACAATCATACAATTACTACTATACAATCATAATCATACAAAAACAATCATACAATCACAATCATACAATCACAATCATACAATCACAATAATACAATCACAATCATACAATCACAATCATACAATCACAATCATACAATCACAATCATACAATCACAATCATACAAGCACAATCATACTATGACAATCATACAATCAAAATCATACAATTACAATCATACAATCACAATCATACTATCGCAATCATTCAATCACGATAATACAATCACAATCGTACAATCGCAATCGAACAATCACAACGATACGATCACAATCATACAATCACAATCATACAATCACAATCATACAATCACAATCATACAATCACAATCATACAATCACAATCATACAATCACAATCATACTATCACAATCACACAATCACAATCATACAATCACAATCATACAATCACAATCATACAATCACAATCATACAATCACAATCATACAATCACAATCATACAATCACAATCATACAATCACAATCATACAATCACAATCATTCAATCACAATCATTCAATCACAATCATACGATCGCAATCATACAATCACAATCATACACTCACAATCATTCAATCACATACATACAATCACAATCATACAATCACAATCATACAATCACAATCATACAATCACAATCATACAATCACAATCATACAATCACAATCATACAATCACAATCATACAATCACAATCATACAATCACAATAATAGAACCATAATTGTACAACCACAATCAAACGATCACAATCACACAATCACAATCATATAATCACAATCATACACTCGCAATCTTACAATCACAATCATACAATCAATATCATACAATCACAATCATACAATCACAATCATACAATCGCAATCAAACAATCACAATCAGACGATCGCAATCATACGATCACAATCATAAACTCACAATCATTCAATCACAATCATACAATCACAATCATACAATCACAATCATACAATCAAAATCATACAATCGCAATCATACGATCACAATCATACGATGACTAACATACAATTACTACTATACAATCACAATCATACAAATACAATCATACAGTCACAATCATACTATAACAATCATACAATCAAAATCATACAATCACAATCATACAATTACAATCATACAATCACAATCATACAATCAAAATCATACAATCGCAATCATACGGTCACAGTCATACACTCGCTATCTTGCAATCACAATCATACAATCACAATCATACAATCACAATCATACAATCACAATCATACCATCACAATCATACAGGCACAATCATACAATCACTATCATACAATCACAATCATACAAAAACAATCATACAATCACAATCATACAATCACAACCGTACAATCGCAGTCGAACAATGACAACCATACGATCACAATCATACAATCACAATCATATAATCACAATCATACACTCGCAGTCTTACAATCACAATCATACAATCACAATCATACAATCACAATCATAAAATCACAGTCATATAATCACAATCATACAATCACAATGATACAATCACAATCATACGATCGCAATCATACAATCACAATCATACACTCACAATCATTCAATCACAATCATACAATCACAATCATACAATCACAATCATACAATCACAATCATACAATCACAATCATACAATCGCAATCATACGATCACAATCATACGATCACAATCATACAATCACAATCATACTATGACAATCATACAATCAAAATCATACAATCACAATCATACAATCACAATCATACTATCACAATCATTCAATCACGATAATACAATCACAATCGTACAATCGCAATCGAACAATCGCAACCATACGATCACAATCATACAATCACAATCATGCACTCGCAATCATACAATCACAATCATACTATCACAATCACACAATCACAATCATACAATCACAATCATACTATCACAATCATACAATCACAATCATACAATCACAATCATACAATCACAATAATAGAACCATAATTATACAACCACAATCAAACGATCACAATCACACAATCACAATCATACAATCACAATCATACAATCACAATCATACAATCACAATCATACAATCACAATCATACAATCACAATCATACAATCACAATCATACAATCACAATCATACAATCACAATCATACAATCACAATCATACAATCACAATCATACAATCACAATCATACAATCACAATCATACAATCACAATCATACAATCAAAATCATACAATCGCAATCATACGGTCACAGTCATACACTCGCTATCTTACAATCACAATCATACAATCACAATCATACAATCACAATCATACAATCACAATCATACCATCACAATCATACAGGCACAATCATACAATCACTATCATACAATCACAATCATACAAAAACAATCATACAATCACAATCATACAATCGCAATCAAACAATCACAATCAGACGATCGCAATCATACGATCACAATCACACAATCACAATCATACAATCACAATCATACAATCACAATCATACAATCAAAATCACACAATCGGAATCATACGGTCACAATCATACGATCACAATCATACAATCACAATCGTACAATCACAATCATACATTCACAATCATACAATCACAATCATACAATCACAATCATACAATCACAATCATACAATCACAATCATACAATCACAATCATACAATCACAATCATACGATGACAATCATACAATTACTACTATACAATCATAATCATACAAAAACAATCATAAAATCACAATCATACAATCACAATCATACAATCACAATAATACAATCAAAATCATACAATCACAATCATACAATCACAATCATACTATGACAATCATCCAATTAAAATCATACAATCACAATTACACAATCACAATCATACTATCACAATCATTCAATCACGTTAATACAATCATAATCGTACAATCGCAATCGAACAATCACAACCATACGATCACAATCATACAATCACAATCATACAATCACAATCATGCACTCGCAATCATACAATCACAATCATACTATCACAATCACACAATCACAATCATACAATCACAATCATACAATCACAATCATACAATCACAATCATACAATCACAATCACACAATCACAATCATACAATCACAATCATACAATCACAATCATACAATCACAATCAAAGAATCACAATCATTCAATCACAATCATACGATCGCAATCATACAATCACAATCATACACTCACAATCATTCAATCACATACATACAATCACAATCATACAATCACAATCATACAATCACAATCATACAATCACAATCATACAATCACAATCATACAATCACAATCATACAATCACAATAATAGAACCATAATTATACAACCACAATCAAACGATCACAATCACACAATCACAATCATACAATCACAATCATACAATTACAATCATACAATCACAATCATACAATCACAATGATACAATCACCATCATACAATCACAATCATACAATCACAATCATACAATCACAATCATACAATCACAATCATACAGGCACAATCAAACAATCACTATCATACAATCACAATCATACAAAAACAATCATACAATCACAATCATACAATCACAATCGTACAATCGCAGTCGAACAATGACAACCATACGATCACAATCATACAATCACAATCATATAATCACAATCATACACTCGCAATCTTACAATCACAATCATACAATCAATATCATACAATCACAATCATACAATCACAATCATACAATCACAATCATACAATCGCAATCAAACAATCACAATCAGACGATCGCAATCATACGATCACAATCATAAACTCACAATCATTCAATCACAATCATACAATCACAATCATACAATCACAATCATACAATCACAATCATACAATCACAATCATACAATCACAATCATACAATCACAATCATACAATCACAATCATACAATCAAAATCATACAATCGCAATCATACGATCACAATCATACGATGACAATCATACAATTACTACTATACAATCACAATCATACAAATACAATCATACAATCACAATCATACTATAACAATCATACAATCAAAATCATACAATCACAATCATACAATCACAATAATACACTCACAATCAGTCAATCACAATCATACAATCACAATACTACAGTCGCCATTATCCAATCACAATCATACAATCACAATCATACAATCACAATCATACAATCACAATCATACAATCACAATCATACAATCACAATACTACAGTCACCATTATACAATCACAATCATACAATCACAATCATATAATCACAATCATACAATCACAATGATACAATCACCATCATAGAATCACAATCATACAATCACAATCATACAATCACAATCATACAATCACTATCATACAATCACAATCATACAATCACAATCATACAATCACAATCATACAATCGCAATCAAACAATCACCATCAGACGATCGCAATCATACGATCACAATCATATACTCACAATCATTCAATCACAATCATACAATCACAATCATACAATCACAATCATACAATCACAATCATACAATCACAATCATACAATCACAATCATACAATCAAAATCATACAATCAAAATCATACAATCGCAATCATACGATCACCATCATACGATCACAATCATACAATCACAATCATACAATCACAGTCATACAATCACAATCATACAATCACAATCATACGATCACAATCATACGATGACAATCATACAATTACTACTATACAATCATAATCATACAAAAACAATCATACAATCACAATCATACAATCACAATCATACAATCACAATAATACAATCACAATCATACAATCACAATCATACAATCACAATCATACTATCACAATCACACAATCACAATCATACAATCACAATCATACAATCACAATCATACAATCACAATCATACAATCACAATCATACAATCACAATCATACAATCACAATCATACAATCACAATCATACAATCACAATCATTCAATCACAATCATTCAATCACAATCATACGATCGCAATCATACAATCACAATCATACACTCACAATCATTCAATCACATACATACAATCACAATCATACAATCACAATCATACAATCACAATCATACAATCACAATCATACAATCACAATCATACAATCACAATCATACAATCACAATCATACAATCACAATCATACAATCACAATAATAGAACCATAATTGTACAACCACAATCAAACGATCACAATCACACAATCACAATCATATAATCACAATCATACACTCGCAATCTTACAATCACAATCATACAATCAATATCATACAATCACAATCATACAATCACAATCATACAATCGCAATCAAACAATCACAATCAGACGATCGCAATCATACGATCACAATCATAAACTCACAATCATTCAATCACAATCATACAATCACAATCATACAATCACAATCATACAATCAAAATCATACAATCGCAATCATACGATCACAATCATACGATGACTAACATACAATTACTACTATACAATCACAATCATACAAATACAATCATACAGTCACAATCATACTATAACAATCATACAATCAAAATCATACAATCACAATCATACAATTACAATCATACAATCACAATCATACAATCAAAATCATACAATCGCAATCATACGGTCACAGTCATACACTCGCTATCTTGCAATCACAATCATACAATCACAATCATACAATCACAATCATACAATCACAATCATACCATCACAATCATACAGGCACAATCATACAATCACTATCATACAATCACAATCATACAAAAACAATCATACAATCACAATCATACAATCGCAATCAAACAATCACAATCAGACGATCGCAATCATACGATCACAATCACACAATCACAATCATACAATCACAATCATACAATCAAAATCACACAATCGGAATCATACGGTCACAATCATACGATCACAATCATACAATCACAATCGTACAATCACAATCATACAATCACAATCATACAATCACAATCATACAATCACAATCATACAATCACAATCATACAATCACAATCATACGATGACAATCATACAATTACTACTATACAATCATAATCATAAAAAAACAATCATAAAATCACAATCATACAATCACAATCATACAATCACAATAATACAATCAAAATCATACAATCACAATCATACAATCACAATCATACTATGACAATCATCCAATTAAAATCATACAATCACAATTACACAATCACAATCATACTATCACAATCATTCAATCACGTTAATACAATCATAATCGTACAATCGCAATCGAACAATCACAACCATACGATCACAATCATACAATCACAATCATACAATCACAATCATGCACTCGCAATCATACAATCACAATCATACTATCACAATCACACAATCACAATCATACAATCACAATCATACAATCACAACCATACAATCACAATCATACAATCACAATCATACAATCACAATCATACAATCACAATCATACAATCACAATCATACAATCACAATCATACAGGCACAATCAAACAATCACTATCATACAATCACAATCATACAAAAACAATCATACAATCACAATCATACAATCACAATCGTACAATCGCAGTCGAACAATGACAACCATACGATCACAATCATACAATCACAATCATATAATCACAATCATACACTCGCAATCTTACAATCACAATCATACAATCAATATCATACAATCACAATCATACAATCACAATCATACAATCACAATCATACAATCGCAATCAAACAATCACAATCAGACGATCGCAATCATACGATCACAATCATAAACTCACAATCATTCAATCACAATCATACAATCACAATCATACAATCACAATCATACAATCACAATCATACAATCACAATCATACAATCACAATCATACAATCACAATCATACAATCAAAATCATACAATCGCAATAATACGATCACAATCATACGATGACAATCATACAATTACTACTATACAATCACAATCATACAAATACAATCATACAATCACAATCATACTATAACAATCATACAATCAAAATCATACAATCACAATCATACAATCACAATCATACACTCACAATCATTCAATCACAATCATACAATCACAATACTACAGTCGCCATTATCCAATCACAATCATACAATCACAATCATACAATCACAATCATACAATCACAATCATACAATCACAATCATACAATCACAATCATACAATCACAATACTACAGTCACCATTATACAATCACAATCATACAATCACAATCATATAATCACAATCATACAATCACAATGATACAATCACCATCATAGAATCACAATCATACAATCACAATCATACAATCACAATCATACAATCACTATCATACAATCACAATCATACAATCACAATCATACAATCACAATCATACAATCGCAATCAAACAATCACAATCAGACGATCGCAATCATACGATCACAATCATATACTCACAATCATTCAATCACAATCATACAATCACAATCATACAATCACAATCATACAATCACAATCATACAATCACAATCATACAATCACAATCATACAATCAAAATCATACAATCAAAATCATACAATCGCAATCATACGATCACCATCATACGATCACAATCATACAATCACAATCATACAATCACAATCATACAATCACAATCATACAATCACAATCATACGATCACAATCATACGATGACAATCATACAATTACTACTATACAATCATAATCATACAAAAACAATCATACAATCACAATCATACAATCACAATCATACAATCACAATAATACAATCACAATCATACAATCACAATCATACAATCACAATCATACAATCACAATCATACAATCACAATCATACAATCACAATCATACTATGACAATCATACAATCAAAATCATACAATTACAATCATACAATCACAATCATACTATCGCAATCATTCAATCACGATAATACAATCACAATCGTACAATCGCAATCGAACAATCACAACGATACGATCACAATCATACAATCACAATCATACAATCACAATCATACAATCACAATCATACAATCACAATCATACAATCACAATCATACAATCACAATCATGAAATCACAATCATACAATCACAATCATACAGTCACAATCATACAATCACAATCATACAATCACAATCATACAATCACAATACTACTGTCGCCATTACACAATCACAATCATACAATGACAATCATATAATCACAATCATACAATCGCAATCATACAGTCACAATCATACAATCACAATCATACAATCACAATCATACAATCACAGTCATACAATCACAGTCATACAATCACAATCATACAATCACAATCATACAATCACAATCATACAATCACAATCATACACTCGCAATCTTACAATCACAATCATACAATCACAATCATACAATCATAATCATACAATCACAATCATACAATCACTATCATACAATCACAATCATACAATCACAATCATACAATCACAATCATACAATCACAATCATACAATCACAATCATACAATCACAATCATACAATCACAATCATACAATCACAATCATACAATCACAATCATACAATCGCAATCATACAATCACAATCATACAATCAAAATCATACAAACGCAATCATACGATCACAATCATACGATCACAATCATACAATCACAATCATACTATAACAATCATACAATCAATATCATACAATCACAATCATACAATCACAATCATACTATCACAATCATTCAATCACGATAATACAATCACAATCGTACAATCGCAATCGAACAATCGCAACCATACGATCACAATCATACAATCACAATCATACAATCACAATCATGCACTCGCAATCATACAATCACAATCATACTATCACAATCACACAATCACAATCATACAATCACAATCATACTGTCACAATCATACAATCACAATCATACAATCACAATCATACAATCACAATAATAGAACCATAATTATACAACCACAATCAAACGATCACAATCGCACAATCACAATCATACAATCACAATCATACAATCACAATCATACAATCACAATCATACAATCACAGTCATACAATCACAATCATACAATCACAATCATACAATCACAATCATACAATCACAATCATACAATCACAATCATACAATCACAATCATACAATCACAATCATACAATCACAATCATACAATCACAATCATACAATCACAATCATACAATCACAATCATACAATCACAATCATACAATCAAAATCATACAATCGCAATCATACGGTCACAGTCATACGATCACAATCATACAATCACAATCATACAATCACAATCATACAATCACAATCATACAATCACAATCATACAATCACAATCATACAATCACAATCATACAATCACAATCATACAATCACAATCATACGATGACAATCATACAATTACTACTATACAATCATAATCATACAAAAACAGTCATACAATCACAATCATACAATCACAATCATACAATCACAATAATACAATCAAAATCATACAATCACAATCATACAATCACAATCATACAATCACAATACTACAGTCGCCATTATCCAATCACAATCATACAATCACAATCATACAATCACAATCATACAATCACAATACTACAGTCACCATTATACAATCACAATCATACAATCACAATCATATAATCACAATCATACAATCACAATCATAGAACCATAATTATAAAACCACAATCAAACGATCACAATCATACAATCACAATCATACAATCACAATCATACAATCACAATCATACAATCACAATCATACAATCACAATCATACAATCACAATACTACAGTCGCCATTATACAATCACAATCATACAATGACAATCATATAGTCATAATCATACAATCACAATGATACAATCACAATCATACAATCACAATCATACAAACACAATCATACAATCATAATCATACAATCACAATCATACTATCACAATCACACAATCACAATCATACAATCACAATCATACTATCACAATCATACAATCACAATCATACAATCACAATCATACAATCACAATAATAGAACCATAATTATACAACCACAATCAAACGATCACAATCACACAATCACAATCATACAATCACAATCATACAATCACAATCATACAATCACAATCATACAATCACAATCATACAATCACAACCGTACAATCGCAGTCGAACAATGACAACCATACGATCACAATCATACAATCACAATCATATAATCACAATCATACACTCGCAGTCTTACAATCACAATCATACAATCACAATCATACAATCACAATCATAAAATCACAGTCATATAATCACAATCATACAATCACAATGATACAATCACAATCATACGATCGCAATCATACAATCACAATCATACACTCACAATCATTCAATCACAATCATACAATCACAATCATACAATCACAATCATACAATCACAATGATACAATCACAATCATACGATCGCAATCATACAATCACAATCATACACTCACAATCATTCAATCACAATCATACAATCACAATCATACAATCACAATCATACAATCACAATCATACAATCACAATCATACGATCGCAATCATACAATCACAATCATACACTCACAATCATTCAATCACAATCATACAATCACAATCATACAAAAACAATCATACAATCACAATCATACAATCACAACCGTACAATCGCAGTCGAACAATGACAACCATACGATCACAATCATACAATCACAATCATATAATCACAATCATACACTCGCAGTCTTACAATCACAATCATACAATCACAATCATACAATCACAATCATAAAATCACAGTCATATAATCACAATCATACAATCACAATGATACAATCACAATCATACGATCGCAATCATACAATCACAATCATACACTCACAATCATTCAATCACAATCATACAATCACAATCATACAATCACAATCATACAATCACAATCATACAATCACAATCATACAATCGCAATCATACGATCACAATCATACGATCACAATCATACAATCACAATCATACTATGACAATCATACAATCAAAATCATACAATCACAATCATACAATCACAATCATACTATCACAATCATTCAATCACGATAATACAATCACAATCGTACAATCGCAATCGAACAATCGCAACCATACGATCACAATCATACAATCACAATCATACAATCACAATCATGCACTCGCAGTCATACAATCACAATCATACTATCACAATCACACAATCACAATCATACAATCACAATCATACTATCACAATCATACAATCACAATCATACAATCACAATCATACAATCACAATAATAGAACCATAATTATACAACCACAATCAAACGATCACAATCACACAATCACAATCATACAATCACAATCATACAATCACAATCATACAATCACAATCATACAATCACAATCATACAATCACAATCATACAATCACAATCATACAATCACAATCATACAATCACAATCATACAATCACAATCATACAATCACAATCATACAATCACAATCATACAATCACAATCATACAATCACAATCATACAATCAAAATCATACAATCGCAATCATACGGTCACAGTCATACACTCGCTATCTTACAATCACAATCATACAATCACAATCATACAATCACAATCATACGATCACAATCATACCATCACAATCATACAGGCACAATCATACAATCACTATCATACAATCACAATCATACAAAAACAATCATACAATCACAATCATACAATCGCAATCAAACAATCACAATCAGACGATCGCAATCATACGATCACAATCACACAATCACAATCATACAATCACAATCATACAATCACAATCATACAATCAAAATCACACAATCGGAATCATACGGTCACAATCATACGATCACAATCATACAATCACAATCGTACAATCACAATCATACATTCACAATCATACAATCACAATCATACAATCACAATCATACAATCACAATCATACAATCACAATCATACAATCACAATCATACAATCACAATCATACGATGACAATCATACAATTACTACTATACAATCATAATCATACAAAAACAATCATAAAATCACAATCATACAATCACAATCATACAATCACAATAATACAATCAAAATCATACAATCACAATCATACAATCACAATCATACTATGACAATCATCCAATTAAAATCATACAATCACAATTACACAATCACAATCATACTATCACAATCATTCAATCACGTTAATACAATCATAATCGTACAATCGCAATCGAACAATCACAACCATACGATCACAATCATACAATCACAATCATACAATCACAATCATGCACTCGCAATCATACAATCACAATCATACTATCACAATCACACAATCACAATCATACAATCACAATCATACAATCACAATCATACAATCACAATCATACAATCACAATCACACAATCACAATCATACAATCACAATCATACAATCACAATCATACAATCACAATCAAAGAATCACAATCATTCAATCACAATCATACGATCGCAATCATACAATCACAATCATACACTCACAATCATTCAATCACATACATACAATCACAATCATACAATCACAATCATACAATCACAATCATACAATCACAATCATACAATCACAATCATACAATCACAATCATACAATCACAATCATACAATCACAATAATAGAACCATAATTATACAACCACAATCAAACGATCACAATCACACAATCACAATCATACAATCACAATCATACAATCACAATCATACAATCACAATCATACAATCACAATGATACAATCACCATCATACAATCACAATCATACAATCACAATCATACAATCACAATCATACAATCACAATCATACAGGCACAATCAAACAATCACTATCATACAATCACAATCATACAAAAACAATCATACAATCACAATCATACAATCACAATCGTACAATCGCAGTCGAACAATGACAACCATACGATCACAATCATACAATCACAATCATATAATCACAATCATACACTCGCAATCTTACAATCACAATCATACAATCAATATCATACAATCACAATCATACAATCACAATCATACAATCACAATCATACAATCGCAATCAAACAATCACAATCAGACGATCGCAATCATACGATCACAATCATAAACTCACAATCATTCAATCACAATCATACAATCACAATCATACAATCACAATCATACAATCACAATCATACAATCACAATCATACAATCACAATCATACAATCACAATCATACAATCACAATCATACAATCAAAATCATACAATCGCAATCATACGATCACAATCATACGATGACAATCATACAATTACTACTATACAATCACAATCATACAAATACAATCATACAATCACAATCATACTATAACAATCATACAATCAAAATCATACAATCACAATCATACAATCACAATAATACACTCACAATCAGTCAATCACAATCATACAATCACAATACTACAGTCGCCATTATCCAATCACAATCATACAATCACAATCATACAATCACAATCATACAATCACAATCATACAATCACAATCATACAATCACAATACTACAGTCACCATTATACAATCACAATCATACAATCACAATCATATAATCACAATCATACAATCACAATGATACAATCACCATCATAGAATCACAATCATACAATCACAATCATACAATCACAATCATACAATCACTATCATACAATCACAATCATACAATCACAATCATACAATCACAATCATACAATCGCAATCAAACAATCACCATCAGACGATCGCAATCATACGATCACAATCATATACTCACAATCATTCAATCACAATCATACAATCACAATCATACAATCACAATCATACAATCACAATCATACAATCACAATCATACAATCACAATCATACAATCAAAATCATACAATCAAAATCATACAATCGCAATCATACGATCACCATCATACGATCACAATCATACAATCACAATCATACAATCACAGTCATACAATCACAATCATACAATCACAATCATACGATCACAATCATACGATGACAATCATACAATTACTACTATACAATCATAATCATACAAAAACAATCATACAATCACAATCATACAATCACAATCATACAATCACAATAATACAATCACAATCATACAATCACAATCATACAATCACAATCATACAATCACAATCATACAATCACAATCATACAAGCACAATCATACTATGACAATCATACAATCAAAATCATACAATTACAATCATACAATCACAATCATACTATCGCAATCATTCAATCACGATAATACAATCACAATCGTACAATCGCAATCGAACAATCACAACGATACGATCACAATCATACAATCACAATCATACAATCACAATCATACAATCACAATCATACAATCACAATCATACAATCACAATCATACAATCACAATCATACTATCTCAATCACACAATCACAATCATACAATCACAATCATACAATCACAATCATACAATCACAATCATACAATCACAATCATACAATCACAATCATACAATCACAATCATACAATCACAATCATACAATCACAATCATTCAATCACAATCATTCAATCACAATCATACGATCGCAATCATACAATCACAATCATACACTCACAATCATTCAATCACATACATACAATCACAATCATACAATCACAATCATACAATCACAATCATACAATCACAATCATACAATCACAATCATACAATCACAATCATACAATCACAATCATACAATCACAATCATACAATCACAATCATACAATCACAATAATAGAACCATAATTGTACAACCACAATCAAACGATCACAATCACACAATCACAATCATATAATCACAATCATACACTCGCAATCTTACAATCACAATCATACAATCAATATCATACAATCACAATCATACAATCACAATCATACAATCGCAATCAAACAATCACAATCAGACGATCGCAATCATACGATCACAATCATAAACTCACAATCATTCAATCACAATCATACAATCACAATCATACAATCACAATCATACAATCAAAATCATACAATCGCAATCATACGATCACAATCATACGATCACAATCACACAATCACAATCATACAATCACAATCATACAATCAAAATCACACAATCGGAATCATACGGTCACAATCATACGATCACAATCATACAATCACAATCGTACAATCACAATCATACAATCACAATCATACAATCACAATCATACAATCACAATCATACAATCACAATCATACAATCGCAATCATACGGTCACAGTCATACACTCGCTATCTTGCAATCACAATCATACAATCACAATCATACAATCACAATCATACCATCACAATCATACAGGCACAATCATACAATCACTATCATACAATCACAATCATACAAAAACAATCATACAATCACAATCATACAATCGCAATCAAACAATCACAATCAGACGATCGCAATCATACGATCACAATCACACAATCACAATCATACAATCACAATCATACAATCAAAATCACACAATCGGAATCATACGGTCACAATCATACGATCACAATCATACAATCACAATCGTACAATCACAATCATACAATCACAATCATACAATCACAATCATACAATCACAATCATACAATCACAATCATACAATCACAATCATACGATGACAATCATACAATTACTACTATACAATCATAATCATAAAAAAACAATCATAAAATCACAATCATACAATCACAATCATACAATCACAATAATACAATCAAAATCATACAATCACAATCATACAATCACAATCATACTATGACAATCATCCAATTAAAATCATACAATCACAATTACACAATCACAATCATACTATCACAATCATTCAATCACGTTAATACAATCATAATCGTACAATCGCAATCGAACAATCACAACCATACGATCACAATCATACAATCACAATCATACAATCACAATCATGCACTCGCAATCATACAATCACAATCATACTATCACAATCACACAATCACAATCATACAATCACAATCATACAATCACAACCATACAATCACAATCATACAATCACAATCATACAATCACAATCATACAATCACAATCATACAATCACAATCATACAATCACAATCATACAGGCACAATCAAACAATCACTATCATACAATCACAATCATACAAAAACAATCATACAATCACAATCATACAATCACAATCGTACAATCGCAGTCGAACAATGACAACCATACGATCACAATCATACAATCACAATCATATAATCACAATCATACACTCGCAATCTTACAATCACAATCATACAATCAATATCATACAATCACAATCATACAATCACAATCATACAATCACAATCATACAATCGCAATCAAACAATCACAATCAGACGATCGCAATCATACGATCACAATCATAAACTCACAATCATTCAATCACAATCATACAATCACAATCATACAATCACAATCATACAATCACAATCATACAATCACAATCATACAATCACAATCATACAATCAAAATCATACAATCGCAATAATACCATCACAATCATACGATGACAATCATACAATTACTACTATACAATCACAATCATACAAATACAATCATACAATCACAATCATACTATAACAATCATACAATCAAAATCATACAATCACAATCATACAATCACAATCATACACTCACAATCATTCAATCACAATCATACAATCACAATACTACAGTCGCCATTATCCAATCACAATCATACAATCACAATCATACAATCACAATCATACAATCACAATCATACAATCACAATCATACAATCACAATACTACAGTCACCATTATACAATCACAATCATACAATCACAATCATATAATCACAATCATACAATCACAATGATACAATCACCATCATAGAATCACAATCATACAATCACAATCATACAATCACAATCATACAATCACTATCATACAATCACAATCATACAATCACAATCATACAATCACAATCATACAATCGCAATCAAACAATCACCATCAGACGATCGCAATCATACGATCACAATCATATACTCACAATCATTCAATCACAATCATACAATCACAATCATACAATCACAATCATACAATCACAATCATACAATCACAATCATACAATCACAATCATACAATCAAAATCATACAATCAAAATCATACAATCGCAATCATACGATCACCATCATACGATCACAATCATACAATCACAATCATACAATCACAATCATACAATCACAATCATACAATCACAATCATACGATCACAATCATACGATGACAATCATACAATTACTACTATACAATCATAATCATACAAAAACAATCATACAATCACAATCATACAATCACAATCATACAATCACAATAATACAATCACAATCATACAATCACAATCATACAATCACAATCATACAATCACAATCATACAATCACAATCATACAATCACAATCATACTATGACAATCATACAATCAAAATCATACAATTACAATCATACAATCACAATCATACTATCGCAATCATTCAATCACGATAATACAATCACAATCGTACAATCGCAATCGAACAATCACAACGATACGATCACAATCATACAATCACAATCATACAATCACAATCATACAATCACAATCATACAATCACAATCATACAATCACAATCATACAATCACAATCATGAAATCACAATCATACAATCACAATCATACAATCACAATAATACAATCAAAATCATACAATCACAATCATACAATCACAATCATACAATCACAATACTACAGTCGCCATTATCCAATCACAATCATACAATCACAATCATACAATCACAATCATACAATCACAATACTACAGTCACCATTATACAATCACAATCATACAATCACAATCATATAATCACAATCATACAATCACAATCATAGAACCATAATTATAAAACCACAATCAAACGATCACAATCATACAATCACAATCATACAATCACAATCATACAATCACAATCATACAATCACAATCATACAATCACAATCATACAATCACAATACTACAGTCGCCATTATACAATCACAATCATACAATGACAATCATATAGTCATAATCATACAATCACAATGATACAATCACAATCATACAATCACAATCATACAAACACAATCATACAATCATAATCATACAATCACAATCATACTATCACAATCACACAATCACAATCATACAATCACAATCATACTATCACAATCATACAATCACAATCATACAATCACAATCATACAATCACAATAATAGAACCATAATTATACAACCACAATCAAACGATCACAATCACACAATCACAATCATACAATCACAATCATACAATCACAATCATACAATCACAATCATACAATCACAATCATACAATCACAACCGTACAATCGCAGTCGAACAATGACAACCATACGATCACAATCATACAATCACAATCATATAATCACAATCATACACTCGCAGTCTTACAATCACAATCATACAATCACAATCATACAATCACAATCATAAAATCACAGTCATATAATCACAATCATACAATCACAATGATACAATCACAATCATACGATCGCAATCATACAATCACAATCATACACTCACAATCATTCAATCACAATCATACAATCACAATCATACAATCACAATCATACAATCACAATGATACAATCACAATCATACGATCGCAATCATACAATCACAATCATACACTCACAATCATTCAATCACAATCATACAATCACAATCATACAATCACAATCATACAATCACAATCATACAATCACAATCATACGATCGCAATCATACAATCACAATCATACACTCACAATCATTCAATCACAATCATACAATCACAATCATACAAAAACAATCATACAATCACAATCATACAATCACAACCGTACAATCGCAGTCGAACAATGACAACCATACGATCACAATCATACAATCACAATCATATAATCACAATCATACACTCGCAGTCTTACAATCACAATCATACAATCACAATCATACAATCACAATCATAAAATCACAGTCATATAATCACAATCATACAATCACAATGATACAATCACAATCATACGATCGCAATCATACAATCACAATCATACACTCACAATCATTCAATCACAATCATACAATCACAATCATACAATCACAATCATACAATCACAATCATACAATCACAATCATACAATCGCAATCATACGATCACAATCATACGATCACAATCATACAATCACAATCATACTATGACAATCATACAATCAAAATCATACAATCACAATCATACAATCACAATCATACTATCACAATCATTCAATCACGATAATACAATCACAATCGTACAATCGCAATCGAACAATCGCAACCATACGATCACAATCATACAATCACAATCATACAATCACAATCATGCACTCGCAATCATACAATCACAATCATACTATCACAATCACACAATCACAATCATACAATCACAATCATACTATCACAATCATACAATCACAATCATACAATCACAATCATACAATCACAATAATAGAACCATAATTATACAACCACAATCAAACGATCACAATCACACAATCACAATCATACAATCACAATCATACAATCACAATCATACAATCACAATCATACAATCACAATCATACAATCACAATCATACAATCACAATCATACAATCACAATCATACAATCACAATCATACAATCACAATCATACAATCACAATCATACAATCACAATCATACAATCACAATCATACAATCACAATCATACAATCAAAATCATACAATCGCAATCATACGGTCACAGTCATACACTCGCTATCTTACAATCACAATCATACAATCACAATCATACAATCACAATCATACGATCACAATCATACCATCACAATCATACAGGCACAATCATACAATCACTATCATACAATCACAATCATACAAAAACAATCATACAATCACAATCATACAATCGCAATCAAACAATCACAATCAGACGATCGCAATCATACGATCACAATCACACAATCACAATCATACAATCACAATCATACAATCACAATCATACAATCAAAATCACACAATCGGAATCATACGGTCACAATCATACGATCACAATCATACAATCACAATCGTACAATCACAATCATACATTCACAATCATACAATCACAATCATACAATCACAATCATACAATCACAATCATACAATCACAATCATACAATCACAATCATACGATGACAATCATACAATTACTACTATACAATCATAATCATACAAAAACAATCATAAAATCACAATCATACAATCACAATCATACAATCACAATAATACAATCAAAATCATACAATCACAATCATACAATCACAATCATACTATGACAATCATCCAATTAAAATCATACAATCACAATTACACAATCACAATCATACTATCACAATCATTCAATCACGTTAATACAATCATAATCGTACAATCGCAATCGAACAATCACAACCATACGATCACAATCATACAATCACAATCATACAATCACAATCATGCACTCGCAATCATACAATCACAATCATACTATCACAATCACACAATCACAATCATACAATCACAATCATACAATCACAATCATACAATCACAATCATACAATCACAATCACACAATCACAATCATACAATCACAATCATACAATCACAATCATACAATCACAATCAAAGAATCACAATCATTCAATCACAATCATACGATCGCAATCATACAATCACAATCATACACTCACAATCATTCAATCACATACATACAATCACAATCATACAATCACAATCATACAATCACAATCATACAATCACAATCATACAATCACAATCATACAATCACAATCATACAATCACAATCATACAATCACAATAATAGAACCATAATTATACAACCACAATCAAACGATCACAATCACACAATCACAATCATACAATCACAATCATACAATCACAATCATACAATCACAATCATACAATCACAATGATACAATCACCATCATACAATCACAATCATACAATCACAATCATACAATCACAATCATACAATCACAATCATACAGGCACAATCAAACAATCACTATCATACAATCACAATCATACAAAAACAATCATACAATCACAATCATACAATCACAATCGTACAATCGCAGTCGAACAATGACAACCATACGATCACAATCATACAATCACAATCATATAATCACAATCATACACTCGCAATCTTACAATCACAATCATACAATCAATATCATACAATCACAATCATACAATCACAATCATACAATCACAATCATACAATCGCAATCAAACAATCACAATCAGACGATCGCAATCATACGATCACAATCATAAACTCACAATCATTCAATCACAATCATACAATCACAATCATACAATCACAATCATACAATCACAATCATACAATCACAATCATACAATCACAATCATACAATCACAATCATACAATCACAATCATACAATCAAAATCATACAATCGCAATCATACGATCACAATCATACGATGACAATCATACAATTACTACTATACAATCACAATCATACAAATACAATCATACAATCACAATCATACTATAACAATCATACAATCAAAATCATACAATCACAATCATACAATCACAATAATACACTCACAATCAGTCAATCACAATCATACAATCACAATACTACAGTCGCCATTATCCAATCACAATCATACAATCACAATCATACAATCACAATCATACAATCACAATCATACAATCACAATCATACAATCACAATACTACAGTCACCATTATACAATCACAATCATACAATCACAATCATATAATCACAATCATACAATCACAATGATACAATCACCATCATAGAATCACAATCATACAATCACAATCATACAATCACAATCATACAATCACTATCATACAATCACAATCATACAATCACAATCATACAATCACAATCATACAATCGCAATCAAACAATCACCATCAGACGATCGCAATCATACGATCACAATCATATACTCACAATCATTCAATCACAATCATACAATCACAATCATACAATCACAATCATACAATCACAATCATACAATCACAATCATACAATCACAATCATACAATCAAAATCATACAATCAAAATCATACAATCGCAATCATACGATCACCATCATACGATCACAATCATACAATCACAATCATACAATCACAGTCATACAATCACAATCATACAATCACAATCATACGATCACAATCATACGATGACAATCATACAATTACTACTATACAATCATAATCATACAAAAACAATCATACAATCACAATCATACAATCACAATCATACAATCACAATAATACAATCACAATCATACAATCACAATCATACAATCACAATCATACAATCACAATCATACAATCACAATCATACAAGCACAATCATACTATGACAATCATACAATCAAAATCATACAATTACAATCATACAATCACAATCATACTATCGCAATCATTCAATCACGATAATACAATCACAATCGTACAATCGCAATCGAACAATCACAACGATACGATCACAATCATACAATCACAATCATACAATCACAATCATACAATCACAATCATACAATCACAATCATACAATCACAATCATACAATCACAATCATACTATCTCAATCACACAATCACAATCATACAATCACAATCATACAATCACAATCATACAATCACAATCATACAATCACAATCATACAATCACAATCATACAATCACAATCATACAATCACAATCATACAATCACAATCATTCAATCACAATCATTCAATCACAATCATACGATCGCAATCATACAATCACAATCATACACTCACAATCATTCAATCACATACATACAATCACAATCATACAATCACAATCATACAATCACAATCATACAATCACAATCATACAATCACAATCATACAATCACAATCATACAATCACAATCATACAATCACAATCATACAATCACAATCATACAATCACAATAATAGAACCATAATTGTACAACCACAATCAAACGATCACAATCACACAATCACAATCATATAATCACAATCATACACTCGCAATCTTACAATCACAATCATACAATCAATATCATACAATCACAATCATACAATCACAATCATACAATCGCAATCAAACAATCACAATCAGACGATCGCAATCATACGATCACAATCATAAACTCACAATCATTCAATCACAATCATACAATCACAATCATACAATCACAATCATACAATCAAAATCATACAATCGCAATCATACGATCACAATCATACGATCACAATCACACAATCACAATCATACAATCACAATCATACAATCAAAATCACACAATCGGAATCATACGGTCACAATCATACGATCACAATCATACAATCACAATCGTACAATCACAATCATACAATCACAATCATACAATCACAATCATACAATCACAATCATACAATCACAATCATACAATCGCAATCATACGGTCACAGTCATACACTCGCTATCTTGCAATCACAATCATACAATCACAATCATACAATCACAATCATACCATCACAATCATACAGGCACAATCATACAATCACTATCATACAATCACAATCATACAAAAACAATCATACAATCACAATCATACAATCGCAATCAAACAATCACAATCAGACGATCGCAATCATACGATCACAATCACACAATCACAATCATACAATCACAATCATACAATCAAAATCACACAATCGGAATCATACGGTCACAATCATACGATCACAATCATACAATCACAATCGTACAATCACAATCATACAATCACAATCATACAATCACAATCATACAATCACAATCATACAATCACAATCATACAATCACAATCATACGATGACAATCATACAATTACTACTATACAATCATAATCATAAAAAAACAATCATAAAATCACAATCATACAATCACAATCATACAATCACAATAATACAATCAAAATCATACAATCACAATCATACAATCACAATCATACTATGACAATCATCCAATTAAAATCATACAATCACAATTACACAATCACAATCATACTATCACAATCATTCAATCACGTTAATACAATCATAATCGTACAATCGCAATCGAACAATCACAACCATACGATCACAATCATACAATCACAATCATACAATCACAATCATGCACTCGCAATCATACAATCACAATCATACTATCACAATCACACAATCACAATCATACAATCACAATCATACAATCACAACCATACAATCACAATCATACAATCACAATCATACAATCACAATCATACAATCACAATCATACAATCACAATCATACAATCACAATCATACAGGCACAATCAAACAATCACTATCATACAATCACAATCATACAAAAACAATCATACAATCACAATCATACAATCACAATCGTACAATCGCAGTCGAACAATGACAACCATACGATCACAATCATACAATCACAATCATATAATCACAATCATACACTCGCAATCTTACAATCACAATCATACAATCAATATCATACAATCACAATCATACAATCACAATCATACAATCACAATCATACAATCGCAATCAAACAATCACAATCAGACGATCGCAATCATACGATCACAATCATAAACTCACAATCATTCAATCACAATCATACAATCACAATCATACAATCACAATCATACAATCACAATCATACAATCACAATCATACAATCACAATCATACAATCAAAATCATACAATCGCAATAATACCATCACAATCATACAATCACAATCATACAATCACAATCATACAATCACAATCATACTATGACAATCATACAATCAAAATCATACAATTACAATCATACAATCACAATCATACTATCGCAATCATTCAATCACGATAATACAATCACAATCGTACAATCGCAATCGAACAATCACAACGATACGATCACAATCATACAAATACAATCATACAATCACAATCATACTATAACAATCATACAATCAAAATCATACAATCACAATCATACAATCACAATCATACACTCACAATCATTCAATCACAATCATACAATCACAATACTACAGTCGCCATTATCCAATCACAATCATACAATCACAATCATACAATCACAATCATACAATCACAATCATACAATCACAATCATACAATCACAATACTACAGTCACCATTATACAATCACAATCATACAATCACAATCATATAATCACAATCATACAATCACAATGATACAATCACCATCATAGAATCACAATCATACAATCACAATCATACAATCACAATCATACAATCACTATCATACAATCACAATCATACAATCACAATCATACAATCACAATCATACAATCGCAATCAAACAATCACCATCAGACGATCGCAATCATACGATCACAATCATATACTCACAATCATTCAATCACAATCATACAATCACAATCATACAATCACAATCATACAATCACAATCATACAATCACAATCATACAATCACAATCATACAATCAAAATCATACAATCAAAATCATACAATCGCAATCATACGATCACCATCATACGATCACAATCATACAATCACAATCATACAATCACAATCATACAATCACAATCATACAATCACAATCATACGATCACAATCATACGATGACAATCATACAATTACTACTATACAATCATAATCATACAAAAACAATCATACAATCACAATCATACAATCACAATCATACAATCACAATAATACAATCACAATCATACAATCACAATCATACAATCACAATCATACAATCACAATCATACAATCACAATCATACAATCACAATCATACTATGACAATCATACAATCAAAATCATACAATTACAATCATACAATCACAATCATACTATCGCAATCATTCAATCACGATAATACAATCACAATCGTACAATCGCAATCGAACAATCACAACGATACGATCACAATCATACAATCACAATCATACAATCACAATCATACAATCACAATCATACAATCACAATCATACAATCACAATCATACAATCACAATCATGAAATCACAATCATACAATCACAATCATACAGTCACAATCATACAATCACAATCATACAATCACAATCATACAATCACAATACTACTGTCGCCATTACACAATCACAATCATACAATGACAATCATATAATCACAATCATACAATCGCAATCATACAGTCACAATCATACAATCACAATCATACAATCACAATCATACAATCACAGTCATACAATCACAGTCATACAATCACAATCATACAATCACAATCATACAATCACAATCATACAATCACAATCATACACTCGCAATCTTACAATCACAATCATACAATCACAATCATACAATCATAATCATACAATCACAATCATACAATCACTATCATACAATCACAATCATACAATCACAATCATACAATCACAATCATACAATCACAATCATACAATCACAATCATACAATCACAATCATACAATCACAATCATACAATCACAATCATACAATCACAATCATACAATCGCAATCATACAATCACAATCATACAATCAAAATCATACAAACGCAATCATACGATCACAATCATACGATCACAATCATACAATCACAATCATACTATAACAATCATACAATCAATATCATACAATCACAATCATACAATCACAATCATACTATCACAATCATTCAATCACGATAATACAATCACAATCGTACAATCGCAATCGAACAATCGCAACCATACGATCACAATCATACAATCACAATCATACAATCACAATCATACAATCACAATCATGCACTCGCAATCATACAATCACAATCATACTATCACAATCACACAATCACAATCATACAATCACAATCATACTGTCACAATCATACAATCACAATCATACAATCACAATCATACAATCACAATAATAGAACCATAATTATACAACCACAATCAAACGATCACAATCGCACAATCACAATCATACAATCACAATCATACAATCACAATCATACAATCACAATCATACAATCACAGTCATACAATCACAATCATACAATCACAATCATACAATCACAATCATACAATCACAATCATACAATCACAATCATACAATCACAATCATACAATCACAATCATACAATCACAATCATACAATCACAATCATACAATCACAATCATACAATCACAATCATACAATCACAATCATACAATCAAAATCATACAATCGCAATCATACGGTCACAGTCATACGATCACAATCATACAATCACAATCATACAATCACAATCATACAATCACAATCATACAATCACAATCATACAATCACAATCATACAATCACAATCATACAATCACAATCATACGATGACAATCATACAATTACTACTATACAATCATAATCATACAAAAACAGTCATACAATCACAATCATACAATCACAATCATACAATCACAATAATACAATCAAAATCATACAATCACAATCATACAATCACAATCATACAATCACAATACTACAGTCGCCATTATCCAATCACAATCATACAATCACAATCATACAATCACAATCATACAATCACAATCATACAATCACAATCATACAATCACAATACTACAGTCACCATTATACAATCACAATCATACAATCACAATCATATAATCACAATCATACAATCACAATCATAGAACCATAATTATAAAACCACAATCAAACGATCACAATCATACAATCACAATCATACAATCACAATCATACAATCACAATCATACAATCACAATCATACAATCACAATACTAGAGTCGCCATTATACAATCACAATCATACAATGACAATCATATAGTCATAATCATACAATCACAATGATACAATCACAATCATACAATCACAATCATACAAACACAATCATACAATCATAATCATACAATCACAATCATAAAAAAACAATCATACAATCACAATCATGCAATCACAATCATACAATCACAATCATACAATCACAATCATACAATTACAATCATACAATCACAATCATACAACCGCAATCATACAATCACAATCATACAATCACAATCATACAATCACAATACTACACTCGCCATTATCCAATCACAATCATACAATCACAATCATACAATCACAATCATACAATCACAACCATACAATCACAATCATACAATCACAATCATACAATCACAATCATACAATCACAATCATACAATCACAATCATACAATCACAATACTACAGTCACCATTATACAATCACAATCATACAATCACAATCATATAATCACAATCATACAATCACAATGATACAATCACCATCATACAATCACAATCATACAGTAACAATCACACGATGACAATCATACAATTACTACTATACAATCACAATCATACAAAAACAATCATACTATCACAATCATACAAACACAATCATACAATCACAATCATACAATCACTACCATACCATCACAATCATACTATCACAATCATACAATCACAATCATACAATCGCAATCAAACAATCACAATCATACGATCGCAATCATACAATCACAATCATATACTCACAATCATTCAATCACAATCATACAAGCACAATCATACAATCACAATCATACAATCACAATCATACAATCACAATCATACAATCACAATCATACAATCACAATCATACAATCACAATCATACAATCACAATCATACAATCACAATCATACAATCACAATCATACAATCACAATCAAAGAATCACAATCATTCAATCACAATCATACGATCGCAATCATACAATCACAATCATACAATCAAAATCATACAATCACAATCATACAATCACAATCATACTATCACAATCATTCAATCACGATAATACAATCACAATCGTACAATCGCTATCGAACAATCACAACCATACGATCACAATCATACAATCACAACCATACAATCACAATCATGCACTCGCAATCATACAATCACAATCATACTATCACAATCACACAATCACAATCATACAATCACAATCATACAATCACAATCATACAATCACAATCATACAATCACAATAATAGAACCATAATTATACAACCACAATCAAACGATCACAATCGTACAATCACAATCATACAATCACAATCATACAATCACAATCATACAATCACAATCATACAATCACAATCATACAATCACAATCATACAATCACAATCATACAATCACAATACTACAGGCGCCATTATACAATCACAATCATACAATGACAATCATATAATCACAATCATACAATCACAATGATACAATCACAATCATACAATCACAATCATACAAACACAATCATACAATCATAATCATGCAATAACAATCATACAATCAAAATCATACAAGCGCAATCATACGATCACAATCATACAATCACAATCAAAGAATCACAATCATACAATCACAATCATACAATCACAATCATACAAAAACAATCATACAATCACAATCATACAATCGCAATCATACAATTACAATCACCCAAATACAATCATACAATCACAATCATACAATCACAATAATACAATCGCAATCAAACAATCACAATCATACGACCGCAACCATACAACCACAATCATACACTCACAATCATTCAATCACAATCATACAATCACAATCATACAAAAACAATCATACAATCACAATCATGCAATCACAATCATACAATCACAATCATACAATCACAATCATACAATCACAATCATACAATCACAATCATACAATCGCAATCAAACAATCACAATCATATGATCGCAATCATACAATCACAATCATACACTCACAATCATTCAATCACAATCATACAATCACAATCATACAATCACAATCATACAATCACAATCATACAATCATAATCATATAATCACACTCATAAAATTGCAATCATACAATCGCAATCATACGATCACAATCATAAACTCACAATCATTCAATCACAATCATACAATCACAATCATACAATCACAATCATACAATCAAAATCATACAATCGCAATCATACGATCACAATCATACGATGACAATCATACAATTACTACTATACAATCACAATCATACAAAAACAATCATACAATCACAATCATACAATCACAATCGTACAATCGCAGTCGAACAATGACAACCATACAATCACAATCATACAATCACAATCATATAATCACAATCATACACTCGAAATCTTACAATCACAATCATACAATCAATATCATACAATCACAATCATACAATCACAATCATACAATCACAATCATACAATCGCAATCAAACAATCACAATCAGACGATCGCAATCATACGATCACAATCATAAACTCACAATCATTCAATCACAATCATACAATCACAATCATACAATCACAATCATACAATCAAAATCATACAATCGCAATCATACGATCACAATCATACGATGACTATCATACAATTACTACTATACAATCACAATCATACAAATACAATCATACAGTCACAATCATACTATAACAATCATACAATCAAAATCATACAATCACAATCATACAATCACAATCATAAAATCACAATCATACAATCACAATCATATAATCACAATCATACAATCACAATGATACAATCACAATCATACAATCACAATACTACAGTCACCATTATACAATCACAATCATACAATCACAATCATATAATCACAATCATACAATCACAATGATACAATCACCATCATACAATCACAATCATACAGTAACAATCACACGATGACAATCATACAATTACTACTATACAATCACAATCATACAAAAACAATCATACTATCACAATCATACAAACACAATCATACAATCACAATCATACAATCACTACCATACCATCACAATCATACTATCACAATCATACAATCACAATCATACAATCGCAATCAAACAATCACAATCATACGATCGCAATCATACAATCACAATCATATACTCACAATCATTCAATCACAATCATACAAGCACAATCATACAATCACAATCATACAATCACAATCATACAATCACAATCATACAATCACAATCATACAATCACAATCATACAATCACAATCATACAATCACAATCATACAATCACAATCATACAATCACAATCATACAATCACAATCATACAATCACAATCATACAATCACAATCATACAATCACAATCATACAATCACAATCATACAATCACAATCATACAATCACAATCATACAATCACAATCATACAATCACAATCATACAATCACAATGATACAATCACAATCATACAATCACAATACTACAGTCACCATTATACAATCACAATCATACAATCACAATCATATAATCACAATCATACAATCACAATGATACAATCACCATCATACAATCACAATCATACAGTAACAATCACACGATGACAATCATACAATTACTACTATACAATCACAATCATACAAAAACAATCATACTATCACAATCATACAAACACAATCATACAATCACAATCATACAATCACTACCATACCATCACAATCATACTATCACAATCATACAATCACAATCATACAATCGCAATCAAACAATCACAATCATACGATCGCAATCATACAATCACAATCATATACTCACAATCATTCAATCACAATCATACAAGCACAATCATACAATCACAATCATACAATCACAATCAAAGAATCACAATCATTCAATCACAATCATACGATCGCAATCATACAATCACAATCATACACTCACAATCATTCAATCACATACATACAATCACAATCATACAATCACAATCATACAATCACAATCATACAATCACAATCATACAATCACAATCATACAATCACAATCATACAATCACAATAATAGAACCATAATTATACAACCACAATCAAACGATCACAATCACACAATCACAATCATACAATCACAATCATACAATCACAATCATACAATCACAATCATACAATCACAATGATACAATCACCATCATACAATCACAATCATACAATCACAATCATACAATCACAATCATACAATCACAATCATACAGGCACAATCAAACAATCACTATCATACAATCACAATCATACAAAAACAATCATACAATCACAATCATACAATCACAATCGTACAATCGCAGTCGAACAATGACAACCATACGATCACAATCATACAATCACAATCATATAATCACAATCATACACTCGCAATCTTACAATCACAATCATACAATCAATATCATACAATCACAATCATACAATCACAATCATACAATCACAATCATACAATCGCAATCAAACAATCACAATCAGACGATCGCAATCATACGATCACAATCATAAACTCACAATCATTCAATCACAATCATACAATCACAATCATACAATCACAATCATACAATCACAATCATACAATCACAATCATACAATCACAATCATACAATCACAATCATACAATCACAATCATACAATCAAAATCATACAATCGCAATCATACGATCACAATCATACGATGACAATCATACAATTACTACTATACAATCACAATCATACAAATACAATCATACAATCACAATCATACTATAACAATCATACAATCAAAATCATACAATCACAATCATACAATCACAATAATACACTCACAATCAGTCAATCACAATCATACAATCACAATACTACAGTCGCCATTATCCAATCACAATCATACAATCACAATCATACAATCACAATCATACAATCACAATCATACAATCACAATCATACAATCACAATCATACAATCACAATACTACAGTCACCATTATACAATCACAATCATACAATCACAATCATATAATCACAATCATACAATCACAATGATACAATCACCATCATAGAATCACAATCATACAATCACAATCATACAATCACAATCATACAATCACTATCATACAATCACAATCATACAATCACAATCATACAATCACAATCATACAATCGCAATCAAACAATCACCATCAGACGATCGCAATCATACGATCACAATCATATACTCACAATCATTCAATCACAATCATACAATCACAATCATACAATCACAATCATACAATCACAATCATACAATCACAATCATACAATCACAATCATACAATCAAAATCATACAATCAAAATCATACAATCGCAATCATACGATCACCATCATACGATCACAATCATACAATCACAATCATACAATCACAGTCATACAATCACAATCATACAATCACAATCATACGATCACAATCATACGATGACAATCATACAATTACTACTATACAATCATAATCATACAAAAACAATCATACAATCACAATCATACAATCACAATCATACAATCACAATAATACAATCACAATCATACAATCACAATCATACAATCACAATCATACAATCACAATCATACAATCACAATCATACAAGCACAATCATACTATGACAATCATACAATCAAAATCATACAATTACAATCATACAATCACAATCATACTATCGCAATCATTCAATCACGATAATACAATCACAATCGTACAATCGCAATCGAACAATCACAACGATACGATCACAATCATACAATCACAATCATACAATCACAATCATACAATCACAATCATACAATCACAATCATACAATCACAATCATACAATCACAATCATACTATCACAATCACACAATCACAATCATACAATCACAATCATACAATCACAATCATACAATCACAATCATACAATCACAATCATACAATCACAATCATACAATCACAATCATACAATCACAATCATACAATCACAATCATTCAATCACAATCATTCAATCACAATCATACGATCGCAATCATACAATCACAATCATACACTCACAATCATTCAATCACATACATACAATCACAATCATACAATCACAATCATACAATCACAATCATACAATCACAATCATACAATCACAATCATACAATCACAATCATACAATCACAATCATACAATCACAATCATACAATCACAATAATAGAACCATAATTGTACAACCACAATCAAACGATCACAATCACACAATCACAATCATATAATCACAATCATACACTCGCAATCTTACAATCACAATCATACAATCAATATCATACAATCACAATCATACAATCACAATCATACAATCGCAATCAAACAATCACAATCAGACGATCGCAATCATACGATCACAATCATAAACTCACAATCATTCAATCACAATCATACAATCACAATCATACAATCACAATCATACAATCAAAATCATACAATCGCAATCATACGATCACAATCATACGATGACTAACATACAATTACTACTATACAATCACAATCATACAAATACAATCATACAGTCACAATCATACTATAACAATCATACAATCAAAATCATACAATCACAATCATACAATTACAATCATACAATCACAATCATACAATCAAAATCATACAATCGCAATCATACGGTCACAGTCATACACTCGCTATCTTGCAATCACAATCATACAATCACAATCATACAATCACAATCATACAATCACAATCATACCATCACAATCATACAGGCACAATCATACAATCACTATCATACAATCACAATCATACAAAAACAATCATACAATCACAATCATACAATCGCAATCAAACAATCACAATCAGACGATCGCAATCATACGATCACAATCACACAATCACAATCATACAATCACAATCATACAATCAAAATCACACAATCGGAATCATACGGTCACAATCATACGATCACAATCATACAATCACAATCGTACAATCACAATCATACAATCACAATCATACAATCACAATCATACAATCACAATCATACAATCACAATCATACAATCACAATCATACGATGACAATCATACAATTACTACTATACAATCATAATCATAAAAAAACAATCATAAAATCACAATCATACAATCACAATCATACAATCACAATAATACAATCAAAATCATACAATCACAATCATACAATCACAATCATACTATGACAATCATCCAATTAAAATCATACAATCACAATTACACAATCACAATCATACTATCACAATCATTCAATCACGTTAATACAATCATAATCGTACAATCGCAATCGAACAATCACAACCATACGATCACAATCATACAATCACAATCATACAATCACAATCATGCACTCGCAATCATACAATCACAATCATACTATCACAATCACACAATCACAATCATACAATCACAATCATACAATCACAACCATACAATCACAATCATACAATCACAATCATACAATCACAATCATACAATCACAATCATACAATCACAATCATACAATCACAATCATACAGGCACAATCAAACAATCACTATCATACAATCACAATCATACAAAAACAATCATACAATCACAATCATACAATCACAATCGTACAATCGCAGTCGAACAATGACAACCATACGATCACAATCATACAATCACAATCATATAATCACAATCATACACTCGCAATCTTACAATCACAATCATACAATCAATATCATACAATCACAATCATACAATCACAATCATACAATCACAATCATACAATCGCAATCAAACAATCACAATCAGACGATCGCAATCATACGATCACAATCATAAACTCACAATCATTCAATCACAATCATACAATCACAATCATACAATCACAATCATACAATCACAATCATACAATCACAATCATACAATCACAATCATACAATCACAATCATACAATCAAAATCATACAATCGCAATAATACGATCACAATCATACGATGACAATCATACAATTACTACTATACAATCACAATCATACAAATACAATCATACAATCACAATCATACTATAACAATCATACAATCAAAATCATACAATCACAATCATACAATCACAATCATACACTCACAATCATTCAATCACAATCATACAATCACAATACTACAGTCGCCATTATCCAATCACAATCATACAATCACAATCATACAATCACAATCATACAATCACAATCATACAATCACAATCATACAATCACAATCATACAATCACAATACTACAGTCACCATTATACAATCACAATCATACAATCACAATCATATAATCACAATCATACAATCACAATGATACAATCACCATCATAGAATCACAATCATACAATCACAATCATACAATCACAATCATACAATCACTATCATACAATCACAATCATACAATCACAATCATACAATCACAATCATACAATCGCAATCAAACAATCACAATCAGACGATCGCAATCATACGATCACAATCATATACTCACAATCATTCAATCACAATCATACAATCACAATCATACAATCACAATCATACAATCACAATCATACAATCACAATCATACAATCACAATCATACAATCAAAATCATACAATCAAAATCATACAATCGCAATCATACGATCACCATCATACGATCACAATCATACAATCACAATCATACAATCACAATCATACAATCACAATCATACAATCACAATCATACGATCACAATCATACGATGACAATCATACAATTACTACTATACAATCATAATCATACAAAAACAATCATACAATCACAATCATACAATCACAATCATACAATCACAATAATACAATCACAATCATACAATCACAATCATACAATCACAATCATACAATCACAATCATACAATCACAATCATACAATCACAATCATACTATGACAATCATACAATCAAAATCATACAATTACAATCATACAATCACAATCATACTATCGCAATCATTCAATCACGATAATACAATCACAATCGTACAATCGCAATCGAACAATCACAACGATACGATCACAATCATACAATCACAATCATACAATCACAATCATACAATCACAATCATACAATCACAATCATACAATCACAATCATACAATCACAATCATGAAATCACAATCATACAATCACAATCATACAGTCACAATCATACAATCACAATCATACAATCACAATCATACAATCACAATACTACTGTCGCCATTACACAATCACAATCATACAATGACAATCATATAATCACAATCATACAATCGCAATCATACAGTCACAATCATACAATCACAATCATACAATCACAATCATACAATCACAGTCATACAATCACAGTCATACAATCACAATCATACAATCACAATCATACAATCACAATCATACAATCACAATCATACACTCGCAATCTTACAATCACAATCATACAATCACAATCATACAATCATAATCATACAATCACAATCATACAATCACTATCATACAATCACAATCATACAATCACAATCATACAATCACAATCATACAATCACAATCATACAATCACAATCATACAATCACAATCATACAATCACAATCATACAATCACAATCATACAATCACAATCATACAATCGCAATCATACAATCACAATCATACAATCAAAATCATACAAACGCAATCATACGATCACAATCATACGATCACAATCATACAATCACAATCATACTATAACAATCATACAATCAATATCATACAATCACAATCATACAATCACAATCATACTATCACAATCATTCAATCACGATAATACAATCACAATCGTACAATCGCAATCGAACAATCGCAACCATACGATCACAATCATACAATCACAATCATACAATCACAATCATGCACTCGCAATCATACAATCACAATCATACTATCACAATCACACAATCACAATCATACAATCACAATCATACTGTCACAATCATACAATCACAATCATACAATCACAATCATACAATCACAATAATAGAACCATAATTATACAACCACAATCAAACGATCACAATCGCACAATCACAATCATACAATCACAATCATACAATCACAATCATACAATCACAATCATACAATCACAGTCATACAATCACAATCATACAATCACAATCATACAATCACAATCATACAATCACAATCATACAATCACAATCATACAATCACAATCATACAATCACAATCATACAATCACAATCATACAATCACAATCATACAATCACAATCATACAATCACAATCATACAATCACAATCATACAATCACAGTCATACAATCGCAATCATACGGTCACAGTCATACGATCACAATCATACAATCACAATCATACAATCACAATCATACAATCACAATCATACAATCACAATCATACAATCACAATCATACAATCACAATCATACGATGACAATCATACAATTACTACTATACAATCATAATCATACAAAAACAGTCATACAATCACAATCATACAATCACAATCATACAATCACAATAATACAATCAAAATCATACAATCACAATCATACAATCACAATCATACAATCACAATACTACAGTCGCCATTATCCAATCACAATCATACAATCACAATCATACAATCACAATCATACAATCACAATACTACAGTCACCATTATACAATCACAATCATACAATCACAATCATATAATCACAATCATACAATCACAATCATAGAACCATAATTATAAAACCACAATCAAACGATCACAATCATACAATCACAATCATACAATCACAATCATACAATCACAATCATACAATCACAATCATACAATCACAATCATACAATCACAATACTACAGTCGCCATTATACAATCACAATCATACAATGACAATCATATAGTCATAATCATACAATCACAATGATACAATCACAATCATACAATCACAATCATACAAACACAATCATACAATCATAATCATACAATCACAATCATACTATCACAATCACACAATCACAATCATACAATCACAATCATACTATCACAATCATACAATCACAATCATACAATCACAATCATACAATCACAATAATAGAACCATAATTATACAACCACAATCAAACGATCACAATCACACAATCACAATCATACAATCACAATCATACAATCACAATCATACAATCACAATCATACAATCACAATCATACAATCACAACCGTACAATCGCAGTCGAACAATGACAACCATACGATCACAATCATACAATCACAATCATATAATCACAATCATACACTCGCA